>NW_016107425.1:454294-456566 GCF_001604975.1 Cebus imitator | reverse complement strand
AAAAAAAAAAAAAAAAAGAATGCCTGTATTAAAATATCTTATGTACCCCCTATAAATATATATACCTACTATGTACCTACAAAAATTTAAAATAAGAATTGAAAAAAGAAAAAGAAAAAAGGATGTATGGTTTGGGATCAAACCACAAGGGATTTGTCTCAGCTCTGCCTCACTTGTTAGGAGGCCTTGGAGCACATGACTTGTCTTCTTAGTATCTGGGTTTCATCCACCACAGAGGGCTGGATGAATGTTTACTGAGCATGCGGAATAAAGTGTTCCTGTTAAATTTATAGTTAACAGAGTTTCAATGGTGAGTGGAGATGCAGATGTTGATGGTGCAGAGAATTTGACTGGAGCCACGTGGAACCTTTAGAAGTGCTTGTTAGCCAAGGAATTTTAGTTCAAACTAAATCAGTTGGCTCAGCTTAGTAATGATCTCTTCAGCATATATACATATGTATTTTAAATTTATTTTTATTTATAATTGACACAATAATTGTACATATTTATGGAGTTCAGCATATATTTTGAAATTTATAAAATAGCTATTAATTAGGAGTTTTGGTTAATCAGAGTTTTACAGACTATCCAATTTTCTAGTGCCTAAAGCCTCCTTAAATGTTGAACTGGATGACTAGGAAAAAAAGTAAATAAATTGAATAATATAAAGTTTGGGGGTTTATTTTATTCTTTCTCGTATATCTTCTTTTTAAGAGATGAGGTCTTGTTCTGTCACCCAGGCTAGAGTGCAGTGACACAATCATAGCTCACTGCAGTCTCCAACTCCTGGGCTCAAGCAGTCCTTCTGCCTCAGCCTCCCAAGTAGCTGTGATTACAGGTGTGAGCCCTGGCACACCCTGTTTATCTTCTTAAGGTAAACACAGAAATCTCAAACTCTCAAGAAAAAACAGAGAAAAAACAAATGTTACCTACTGCTTTATTGTAAAAAAAAAAAAAAAAAATCAAAGATTAAGGAAATAAATATAGAAATTGACTTATTTTTGTCTCATATTTGTCATTCTGCACCAGATCAAAAAATATTTAACAATACTTAAATACTAACATTTATTGAGGGTTTACAATGTAGTAGATACTACACTAAATGTTTTAAAATGAATTACTTAACACTATAACCCAGTTAGCCATGTCACCAGTCTGCAAAGAAAGAAAACTAAGGCAGAGTATTCAACTCTCTTGCTCAAGCCATAGCACTAAGTAGTATTGCTCACAGAACCCATCAGGATGCCCTAGTTACACTGTAATCATTTCAAGGATTTTGATCTTATTCAAGGAAGACCACTGAGTAGCTGATGGGATTGCTGCCTGGCCAAACTGATTGAGCCCAGTTGACTTTAGAGGATGTCTGGATTTTTTTGGCTATTTACACACCAAACTAGGTCAACCAAACAGTGATTCCCACTGATTACCTGGCAAACACTATTGTTACGGAGAAGCCAAACCTAATCATCTGGAAAACAGTTGATGTGATTTTTGTGTAATTTGAAGTGTCTTTCGAAATGCAAAGAATGGAACCACTCTACTAAAATCAAACCTTAACAAAATCTTAACAGTCTTCCTTTGCAACCTCCAACTCTCAAGTTCAGTTAAGCAACACTTAATTTAGTTTACTGATGACTCACATGTGCAAGTCAGTAAAGTTCACAATTGTTACTCTACACAGCTGTGGTTTACAGCATCTCTTTGCACACAACACGTTGGCACCGAAGCAAAATGATTAACTTTATATGTTTCTAACATATGGACCAGACTGTTAGAAGGCGGTCTTGTGTTCTAAAGAGAAAAATACACTTTCTATTAACATGACCTAAATTCCTAGGAAAAAAAAAATGCTAAGTTTTAATCCATCTTTAAGTAGAGAGATAATAATTATAATAGCTTTGTTTCTAACGTATTTGATTTAAAGTGCCAGGAGGTATCTGTTACTAAGGGAGGGAAATGACCTAAAAGCCCATTATGAAAAGATTTTATAGTGGGATGAATTAATAAACTATAAATGGCTTTGCGACCTTCTCTCCAATATGAGCTACTGAAGTATGAAATAAATATGAAAAAGGCATAGAATCTTTCATCTTAAATGGGAACATTTTTCTTTCTATGAATGGAAAGGATAGTGGCAGAGAGAAGCAGAATTTATTTTTCTTCTATCTGACCATTTGAAAACTCAAAGCTTCTACGTTTGCTATACTTAGCAGGGTCATTAAAGAAATAAAACAAGGCCGGGCGCGGTGGCTCAAGCCTGTAATCCCAGCAC
>NW_016107425.1:446625-454074 GCF_001604975.1 Cebus imitator | reverse complement strand
AAAAAAAAAAAAAAAAAAAAAAAGAAATAAAACAAAATGGTTCTAAATTGTACTTCCACTTAAAATGTACATTCACTGTCTTATTCAGGATCTATGAAGGAACTATTAAAATATGTTGGAGGAAGACGGTGAATCTGATTCACAACTGACATTAATTTTCTCAATATTAGAGTCATTATCATAACTCACTATTAAAGTTTATTTTAGTTTTTCTTTTTGGAACTTTTGGAAATGGATTTAAGATCCACACTGGAAGGATGCCTTGGAAAAGGAAGACTCAGGGAGATCATCTGACCAGCACTGCCTCAGCAATGATTCTTGACCCTCAAGGTGCTCCTCACAAAAACGCTCTAATTTTGGATGTCTGGTACATGGGAGCCATCTCTTGGTATTTCCACAGTAAAGATACCCATTGGATGTTCATAATCAATATTCCCCACACCTTTTGGCCATGGAAATTTTATTCAGCTCACACCTCTTCGCACCACACAAACCCGATGTTTCAAGAAAAACACTTGTGGCTAAATTACAGACCTTGAAGCATGAGAACCACATAGTTCCTTCACATTACAACCTTCCTCTGAAACATGGCTGCCTGGGGGTTCCACCCAGCTGCCCTGACTCTGGGTAGACGTGTGAGCGTGAGTCTCACCTTACTGCCACAGCCTGCTGGGAGGACCAGAAGCTGCATCTGTGAGATGTTGTGAGGGCTGTGTCCTATTCTGCCCTAGAACAGGTTGGAGGAGGGGCAGAGGGTACTGGCCTCATGTGGACAGCCCCGGGAGAAACTTCACACCTTCCTGGCTCTTCCCCTGTTAATGATTTTCAGCCCTTGTTTAGAAAAATCTGATTTTCTTTGTAAGGCTTATTGAGGGCAAAATACGTGTGTGACGTGGCTGAGTGAAAGAGCATCTCTTGAAATTCTTGTTGCTTTTTTCCCCCATCCCTGAATGTTTTTAGGCTTTAATCTGTACTCTCCAAGTGCTGTTTTGTTTTTTGTTTAAATGTAAGTGACTTAAGTGTTTAAGTCACTTAAAATTCTCCATGCAGTTTCTTCTACCCTATCAGCTACAGTGGAATGAAGAACTCTGGACTGTAAGTCAGGAGACAAGCTAAGAGCTACCTGAACTCGCACTTTGCATCTGGCAGATTTGATTTAAAGTTCTGAGCAGCTTCTACATCTGCAAAGTGAGGGATGTGCATTATAAAGAGCTTCCAGATTAGATGGGACCTTAAAACTGAACAGACTAAATCCTAATGACCTCTAGAGCAGACGTTCAGTCTTGAGTTGCGTTGTTGTCGTCGTTGCTGTTGTGCGAGAAGAGGTCTCACTCTGTTGCCAAGGCTGAAGCTCAGTGGTGTGATCATATCTCACTGCAGCCTGGAACTCCTGGGCTCAAGTGATCCCCTTGCCTCAGCCCGCCAAGTAATTAAGATCACAGGCATGAGCCACTGCACCTGGCTGATTGACTCTGGTTTGGAAGTTTTCATTTGGGTCTCTTTAGATAACCTTATGGGACAGTGCTGTACGATGTAATGTAAAATGTTCTATTAGCCACATTTTTTTAATTAGCCACATTTTAAAAGTAATAAATAACAAGTCATTGAAAGTAACTGAAATTAATTTCAATAATTTTCAACTCACATATCAGAAGTATTATTCAACATGTAATGAATGTAAAAGGCACGATGGCTCACACCTGTAATTCCAGCACTTTGGGAGGCTGAGGTGGGTTGATTACAAGGTCAGGAGTTCGAGACCAGCCTGGCCAATATGGTGAAACCCTACTAAAAATAGAAAAATTAGCTGGGCATGGTGGCGTGCACTGGTAGTCCCAGCTACTTGGGAAGCTGAGGCAGGAGAATAGCTTGAACTCAGGAGGTGGAGGTTACAGTGAGCAGAGATAATGCCACTGCACTCCAGCCTGAGCAACAGAGGGAGACTCCGTCTTAGAAAAAAAAGAAGTTATTGAAAGAGTTTACATTATTTTGTACTAAGTCTTCAAAATTGGATGTGTATTTTATATCTATGGCACATTTCAATTTAGACCAGCCACATTTCCTATGCGTGGTAGCCACCATATTGAGCATGACTGCAGAGAATCACTGCATCAGACACAGAAGTGCCTCATTTCTGCTCTCAAATAGAAATGCAGAAATGCCAAGGAGCCCTTCTTGTTGGTCCTCCTAAAGAAAATAAAGTGAGGTGGGATAGGACAAAATAGTTCTGCAGGTTGGCTTCTTCATAAAATATTTTATTGTGTGCAGAGTTGACTTCCGATTATCTCCCCGTGTGTAAGGGACGTTGTTCCCAGATTTGCAGTTTCAGCAAAAGCTTTTTAGCAGTTTCCCGGGTACTTTTTGGAAAGATAGAAGTGTTCCATATTATCAGTATTGAGCAATGTTTTTCCAAAGTGTCTCTAAAAAGGTGACAGTAAATTAAAATGTGGCTCAAGAGTGGGTCCTAATCCATTATGACTGGTGTCCTTTTCTTTTTTGAGACAGAGTCTAGCTCTCTTGCCAGGCGGGAGTGCAGTTACGCAATCTTGGCTCACTGTAACCTCTGTTTCCCAGGTTTAAGCGACTCTCCTGCCTCAGCCTCCCAAGTAGCTGGGACTACAGGCATGTGCCAGCCCAGCTAATTTTTTGTATATATATATATATATATTTTTTTTTTTTAGTAGACACAGGGTTTCACCATGTTGGCCAGAATGGTCTCGATCTCCTGACCTCGTGATCCACTCACCTACGCCTCCCAAAGTGCTGAGATTACAGGCATGAGCCACCGTGCCCAGCCTGGTGTCCTTCTTAAAAGAAGAGATTAGGATCCAGGCAATATACACAGAGATCAAGGAGCCACCATGTGAGGACACAGTGAAAAGGGGACATCTGCAAGCCTCAGAGAGAGGCCTCAGATGAAACCAAACCTGCTGACACCTTGATCTCCGACTTCTATCCTCCAGAGCTGTGATAAGTAAATGCCTATTGTTTAAACCACTCAGTCTGTGTTAATTTGTTCTGGCAGTCCTAGATAAAATAAAGAGTTTCCTAGACCTCATTATTTGGAAAAAGTGCATCCTGATCCTTGAAGGCTGGCAGGTTCTAGCAATAACTGGGGATTTCCTCCAGCGCCATATCAGACTAATACATGATCCCACGCCAGACTGGCTATATTATTCAGCTGACCCTGAGCTCAACATTAACAATACATTTATCTGATGTGTGTATCTTTATGCCTTGTGCTATCTGATTCCCAGTGAGACAGTAACCCTTGATTTCTTCTGTCCTCAGACAATGGTGGGGCTGTGGGCTTCCATAGGATCCTTCCATTTTTCTGAAATGGAAGAAATGAAAACTCAAAACAGGACAGTTCCCCATCATGACATCTAGTCATGCTCTCTAGTTATCTTTTTCCCTACAAAGGAAAGAGTCACATATTTTGCTGGATAAGCACACATCCAATTAGGCGACAAAGTTGTAAGCATCTTTTTTTTTTTTTTTTTTTTTATTGCATTCTAAGCAAAAAGAAATAAGATGGATGAAAATAATAAACAGAAGTCAATATATTAATAAATATACAAATCTAATAAGGAACTGCTTCCAAATTTCACAAGTGATTCTTTTGAGAAGTGCCCCCTTCCCTCAGTTTGGGGGAAGAAAAGCATACTCTCCCTTTGGCCCCAGGGGGCCCAGGGCCAGGGGATGAAGGTAACAACACTTAGAACTTTTCTGAACTTAGAATGTGAGGTGTAGAGAGTTTTGTTCTCATCACGGGCCTTATTTCCAGGAAAACAGGTCTGGACTGAGCACTATGCTCCACCCTGTTGTAAACCCTGGCTGCTGTTAAGAGCGCCTGTATTTTTCGGTTAGGTGATAGAGTTTTTACAAAGATCTAGGGACCCACTTTTCACAAATAAAGAGGTCTAGAAACTCTTTTCCAGGGAAAGAAACTCTTTTTACACCTTTCCAGATTCCAGCTTAAAATTCCAGTTTTGCAAAGAGAAAATTGAGTAGTAGTGATATGAAATAACGCCTCTGGTAATAAAAAGATGCATTTTAATGGCATTCTTAATTATGCAAAAGACAAACTGATGATGCTTTATTGTCAGACTCAGAAATAACACAGGAGGCCAAGAGCAGTATGGGGAGCATGGGTCCCCCTCCAACCTCAACTCACTAGGGACAATATGCTGGCAATGACATGAAGGTTAAACTAGGGCCTGACCTCACTGAAGCCTCCTGCACACCCACTAGACTGGGTGATTTAAACCCAGGAAGCTGGTCCCATCCTCACCCAGGCCTAGGGTTTGGCAGCCCCACTCCATCCCCTTTGGTGATGCTTCAGTACCTTAAGCTCTCCCAATCCCCTGTTCCCTCCTGCTCAAAAAGAGCCTGTTATACATTGAATTGTGTCCTAAAAAATTCATATGTTGGAGTCCTAACCCTTAAGTACCTCAGAATGTAACCTTATTTAGATACAGGACCTTTTAGATTTAATAAGTTTAGATGAGGTCATACTGGAGTAGGGTGGATCCCCAATGCATTATGACTGATGTTCTTACAGAAAGGGGAATCTTGGCAGGGCGCGGTGGTTCATGCCTGTAATCCCAACACTTTGGGAGGCCGAGACAGGCAGATCACCTGAGGTCAGGAGTTTGAGACCGGCCTGGCCAACATGGTGAAACCCTGTCTTTACCAAATATACAAAAATTAGCCAGGCATGGTTGCAGACACCTGTAATCCCAGCTACATGGGAGGATGAGGCAGGAGAATTGCTTGAACTTGGGAGGCAGGGGCTGCAGTGAGCCAAGATTGTGCCATTGCACTCCAGCCTGGGTGAAAGAACGAGACTCCCTCTCAAAAAACAAAGTGGGGGTGAGGGGTACTTGAACACAGATGTGGAGGGAGAACGCCTTGTGGAGGTGAAGGCAGACAGAAGGCTGGTGCAGAAACAAAGAACACCAAAGAGTGCCAGAAAACCACTGGAAGCTAGAAGAGAGGCCTGGAACAAACGCTCTCTCAGAGCCCTCCAGAAGGAAACAACCCTGCCTTCATGTTTTTCTTGAACTTCTAGCCTCCAGAATGAGGACAATATATTTCTGTTGTTTAAGCCACTCAATCTGGGGTATTTTGACATAGTACCCCTAACATACTAATATAGAGCCTTAGATTGGGAGTCCAGACTTGGATTTCAACTTTAGTTTCCATCTTGCAGTAGTTATCTGAGTTATTTAACAAACATGTATTGAAGACTTTCTATGCATTGGGCACTGCTCTGGGTCATGGATATATGGTAGTAAACAGGGCCAATAAGGGCTCTATCTTCAAGTCATTTACAGGCAACATGGAGTGGGGGCAGGGATAGAGAAAGACTTTTGTCGGCTCTTGAAGGAGACAGTTAAACAGATGATGTGATAAAATAAGTGGGGAAGTGAGGCGTACTTTCCATTGGGTAGACAGACAAGGCCTATCTTTGGAGGTGATATCTGAGCTTAAATTCAGGCTTGCAAGAAAGAGATGGACCCATAGAAATCTGGGGAAAGTATGTTCTGAGCAGAGTGAGCAGCTGGAGCAGAGTCAGGAAAAGGCTTGGGAATACCTAAGGAACAAAATGAAGACAGAGTAAATGAAAGACTTCAAGGAAGTGAGGACAGAGATACTGGCCGTACAGATTACACAGGAGTTTGTAGGTTAAAAAAAAAAAAAATAGGAATTTGGATTATATTCTAGGTGTGATGAGGATCCAGTGGAAGCTTTAAACAGAGAGTGACACAATCTAATTTGCATCTTTTAAGATGGCTGTTGGGCTATGTAAGGGAAGTGGAGAAGCAGAGAGTTCAGTTGGCAGGTTCAGGTGAGAGATGTCGTAGATGCATCACTATGAACTCTGCTTTCACCTTCACATGGTGTTTTCTTTGTGTGTGTCTCTGTGTTGAGATTTCCCCTTTTTATAAGACCGTCATTCATATTGGATTAGGGGCTTACCCTAAAAACATCATTTTAAGTTGACTATCTTTGTAAATACCCTAATTTCAAATAAGGTCACATTCTGAGTACTAGGGCTTAGGATTTCAATGTATCTTTTTCTGGAGGGCACACAATTCAACCCATAAGAGATGATTGAAAAGATGAAAGACACTATGTAAGAACAATCACATTAAGAGGAATAAACAGATATGCAGAAGAGATGAGAAATAACTACAGGATCGAAGTCTTTGTGGAGGTAAGAGAGAAAGGGATGCTATGTACAAGTAGAGAGCAACTTATCTGTAATAAGAGCAGGGATAGTTCAGAAGCCCTTAGGTCAGAAGAAACATAGATACACTAGTCACATGGTATCTGTGTAAAAAAAATATATATAGAAGGAAGACAGAGCAAACAGGAGCAATGCAGGTAGATACATAAATTTGGCTCATCTATCAATTTGTTGAGCAAAAATATATTGAATGCCCACTATATGCCAGATATATTTTAAGGCTTTGAAGACACAGTAATGAACAAATGAGATAAATTCCCTACCCTCTTAGAGCTTACATTACAGCAAAGGAAGACAGACAATAAACAAGATACATGAGTAAAATGTATACAATAGGTAAGGTAGTAATAAGTGCTAAGAAGAAAAATAAAACAGCAATGGGGATATAAAATGTTGAATAGGTTGAAAGTTTAAACAGGATAGCCAGAAAAGATAGGTTTTGAGAAAAGATCTGAATGGAGAGAAGTTAGCCATGGGTATGTCTTAGGAAAAAAAAGTGTTCCAGATATAGGGAACAGTAAGTGCAAAGGCACCTACATAAAACCCACAGCTAGCATCATACTTAGTGGTTAAAGACAGAATGCTTTCTCCTTAAGATCAGGAACAAAGCAATATGCCTCCTTTCATCACTTTTATCCAGCATCATAGTAGAAGTCCTAGCCAGTATAATGAGCCAAGAAAAACAAATAAAAAGCATAAGATCAGAAAGGAAGAAACAAAAGAGTTCTCATTCACAGACAACATGATTGTCTATACAGAAAATCCCAAGGATTATACAAAGACAAAAAACAAAAAGACCTTCTAGGACTAATGAGTTTAGCCAGGTTGTGAGTGACAAAATCAGTACACAAAAAGAAAAGCCATCTGTATTTCTACATATTAGCAATGAATAATTAAAATCAAAATTAAAATACCCATTTATACTAGCTCTGTAAATTGAAATACTTTGGTATGCATCTAATAAAACATGTACAGGATCCGTATGCTGTAAATAAAATATTGATTAAATAAATCACACAAGATCCAAATAAGTAGACATACCATGTCCATGGAATGGAATATTCAACATAGCAAGGTTGCCAATTCTTCCTAAATTCATTTTTAGATTTTATGCAATTCTAGTCAAAATCCCAGCAGGATTATAGATATAGACAAGATGCATTTAAAATTTCTTTTTTTTTCTTAAAATTGTG
>NW_016107425.1:403593-445964 GCF_001604975.1 Cebus imitator | reverse complement strand
AAAAAAAAGAATAAAGTTGAAGGAATCATACTACTTGATTTTAAGAATTACTATAAATCTGCAATAATGTGGTATTGGTGAAGAGGCAGGTACCTTGATCTATGAAACAGACCCACATAAATAATAACCAATTGATTTTTGACAATGCTGCAAAAGCAATTCAATGGAGAAGGGATAGTTATTCCAACAAATGGTTTTGAAACAACTGGGCACAGTTATGGAGAAAAAACATCAAAACACCTTAACCTCACATCTTAAACAAAAATTTACTCATACTGGATCCTAAATCTAAATCTAGAATGTAAAAGTATTAATTGAGTACCTGTCCATACATAGCTATACACACAGATGCCTTGGGTGCACCCTGGCTCTCACTAGTCAGTCTTTAACACCCTTGTTCATGTTTTTCTTTCTCACCCTAGAGTTGTGCTCTTCAGGAGCCCAGCCCAACCACTTACAGCAGTTCAGACCGGCATCATGAGCCATCCTCTGCTCAGCAGCCTGTCATCATTTCTTCCTCCTTCTAACCTCCCTCTGCCCAAAGAGTTATTTCCTCCTTGTCCTATGGATTTAAACATCTAACTTCCACCTCCCTCTCATTTCCAGTGCCATAGACTCTGGCTTAGAATGCCTCATTACTCCCAGACTGTCCAATTTTCTCTAGTCTCCTACTACAAACAAACACACACCAATCCAATCAGCTCTTCTTGGTTAAAAGAAGTCTTTCTTCATGTTAACCCATGACATTTCCCTGACTTTTCCTTCTATTTTTATTTGTATGGACATAGTTGTTATACAGCTTCACTTACGGATTTACATGCCTGTTCAGAATTTAGATTTTTTGCTCATCTTTTATCTATTTTGGGATTTAGCACTCTGGCCATTCTAGCTGGGACTTTGTTGTATTACTTCTAGAAATAACCTATGCATAGCACCGTATCTAGACAGATTCAAAATACATAATTATCTATTGACTGAAATACACTCCCAAACTGAATAGAAGTAGGCGTCTTTGTAAGGAGGAACTCACTCCCCAGGGCTCCCTGATGGTGCTGGGTCATCAGAGCCTCCATTTCAGGAACAGCCGGCACTATCCATGTCTGTATCCCTGAAACTTTGTCACTTAGATTCAGCTCATCTGCCAGACCCTTTTGCTAAACTGTCAAGATAGAGCAACAGCCATGAGTGGAAACTGTAAACTGAGAGATGGTTACCAAAAGCCACTCTTAAGAGTTTAATTCATTTTGGGCATTACAGAATCAGGACTCGGAAAACTGACAGCAAAAGTTTCAGCAGTGGAAGTGTTATGAAAGTGTATGTGGGAGGTTCCCCCCATCCAAAAACGAGGAGCAAATAGAAGTCAAGAAAGAGATACTTTACTGGTGATTTTGACTGCAAATCAAATTCCAAGGGAGAGACCTGAGTCTTCAGACAGAAGAAAGCAATGAGGGTAAAACTCAGTTCTGGGTTCTGAAGCAAAAATCAAACTTTGAGGTTCAGAGAATGTTCCCTCTGGTGCTATTCTTATTTTTCCAAGTTCGTAACTCCCTTAACACCCCAAACTACAAATTCATGATTCAAAGACAAAAGTGAATTTTCAAGTTCTTTTTGAAGCCCTCTTTCTTTCTCCCCGTGAGTCTTTTGAACTTTTCTGTTAGTGTAGAGTAGCAAGTGGAGCATTCCCCAAACAGGAAAATATGCCATGAAACCCTGCTATAACATCCTCCTTTTAATGTTTTCTATCTGGATCATTCAGTGTGAATAGTCCCAGCTGAAGGGTTAGAAAGCAGTGTTGCTGCTACTTCAAGTTTTCACACCTAAAATCTTCAGAGAATTTCCTATCAATAGAAAGTATTACAAAGAACATTTCATCAGGTCTGAAGTGGTCCATTTGCAGGCAAAAGGCTGGTTGCATAAGCATGAGAAGAGATCTGAGAGAATTCATATTGACTGTGGCTGCCTCCCTTCACCAGAACCTCACTGAGAACCTTGCAATGAGAGTGTGCCTCTCAGGCACAGGCACCTCCACAGCAAGATGCAGCTGTGTGTTGGCAGAAGAAGGCTGCAGGTGGGTGGGTGTAGTGGCTCATGCCTGTAATCCCAGCACTTTGGGAGGCCAAGGCGGGAGGATCAGGAAGTCGGGAGTTGGAGACCAGCCTGGCCAATACGGTGAAACCTCATCTCTACTAAAAATACAAAAATTAGCTTGAACCCAGGAGGCGGAGTTTGCAGTGAGCTGAGATCGCACCACTGCACACCAGCCTGGGCGACAGAGCAAGGCTGTATGTCAAAAAAAAAAAAAAAAAGAAGGGGGCTGCAGAAACCTGGGAGGAGCCCTGTCTCCTGGCGACCTTGGGCCTCATTATTCCACTCCTTATGGTTTTTAATCTCCTCAGTACTTTGGAAACTGGGAGGTGGAAACAGGAAAATGCAACTTGGATTACTATATATGATTTTATATTATGATTGCACATATACACACAGAGGTTGATCCTTTCAACCTTGATAAGAAATTAAATCAAGCCCCAGTACAGTCATGCGCCATGTGACATTTTGGTCAACAATGGACTGCATATACACTGGTGGGTCCATCTTTGTACTGTACCTTTTCTATGTTTAGATATGTTTAGATACACAAATACTTGTTAGTATCTTACAACTAGCTACAACATTCAGTACAGTAACATACTGTACAGGTTTACAGCCTAAGAACAGTAGGCTATAACACATAGCCTAGGTGTATAGTAGGCTACATCATTTAGGTTTGTGTAAGATGTTGGCACAATGATGTTGGCACAATGGAAATCACCTAACGATGCATTTGTCAGAATGCATTCCCATCATTAAGCTATGCATGACTATATTTTTTTTTTGCATTAGGATATGATACATCCTAATGAAGGGATTGTTACCTGCCTAGCAGCCCAGAGAGGAGGTAACCTGAAAGAACAGGAAAGTGAGCCTGCGACTCTCTGACACCTATTTTTGAAAGCAAAGGACAGTGGCAATCTATCTACCGGAAAACCTCAACTTAACTGTCAGGAATCCTTAGATAAAGCAATTAAAGTTTTTCTTTGCATTTAAAAAATGTTAATTATTTTCGGAGATGAAGGTGTCGCTGTGTTGCCCAGGCTGGCCTTGGACTCCTAGGCTCAAGTGATCCTCCTGTCTCAGCCTTCTGAGTAGCTGGGACTCTAGCCATGCACTACCACATCAAGCTTTATTTTCTTCACATTTTAAGGGATCTTCTCTATCTTTTGGGGAAAAACACCTCAACATTACTGTGACACAGAATGCACACACAGGAAAGTATGCAGAACATAAATGTACAGCATAGTAAATATAATGCGAACATCCACATAACCACAACCAAGATCAGGAGCCAGAGCACTGCCAACGTCTCTTATGGGTCTTCCTAATAAACGTTCTCCTCTTTTTCAGAATTCAGGAGTCCAACACCGGACCTCCTTTTATGTTTCGGGCTAATTGCCTCCAAGGCTTCCCAACTTTGATCTTTTTCTTCCTCCCTGTAGTTCATTTCTCAAAAGAGGTTTGCAAAGTAACTGCCCATAATATCTATGCTTATTGAACTAGTACTCCATTTAATTTTGATAAAACAATTAAAACAGGAAAAACTAAGATGACAAGAAAATGGTTTCCTATGCATTGAAAATATTAGCATATTCTTTTCCAAAGTGCCAGGATGTGTGGGAATCTCAAGATGGCACCTTCCCCTTCATAAAAGGAATATGCCTGAAACCAGCATTGGTGATTAACAGCACAACTTATTTCTGTCCAGTGAGGTTTCCCATCTTCAAAGGTTGTAACATAATAACCCCCAAAAATATAGACTATGAATGTTTTAAAGTTAGAAAAGTAATATTCTGACATTCAACATAGGATGCACAATCACGTTACAATTGAGGTTTGAGGGCAACTACTGTCATAAGGAGAACTAGTGCTCAATTCTATACAGAAAATGAAGGCAAAAGAAAGTTCTAGTTGAGGCCAGATGTGGTGGCTCACGCCTGTAATCCCAGCACTTTGGGAGGCCGAGGCGGGTGGATCATGAGGTCAAAAGATCGAGACTATCCTGGCCAACAAGGTGAAACCCCGTCTCTACTAAAAGTACAAAAAATGAGCCAGGTGTGGTGGCGCACACCTGTAGTCCCAGCTACTCAGGAGGCTGAAGCAGGAGAATTGCTTGAACCCAGGACGCGGAGGTTACAATGAGCTGAGATCACGCCACTGCACTCCAGCCTGGGTGACAGAGCAAGACTCCATCTCAAAAAAGAAAAAAAAAGAAAAAGAAAAAAAAGAAAGATCTAGTTGGGTATGGTATGGCAAAGCCACAGTATCTTTACTGTTACATTCCCCTTGTTGCCTAAACAGTATCTTATTACTAGAAGCTGTTCTATACATGTTTGTTGATTGAATTCATTCCTACATAAATAATTCCGCAAAAAGAAAACAGAATCATGCTTATTAGTTTTATGTTTGTGGCTTCTTAATTATACTCAAAATGTGGAGAATCCTAAGCTATGCTCAGGCTTAGGCTCTCAAAGGAAATTGCTATGCCTAATATACAGCTCAGGAATACTGGGAAGCTTACTGGTACACACGTTTGTTTCTATTATCAAGTGCTGTGGAGTGTGGTTTCAGAACAAGATTCAGAAACAGTTACAAGACAAGCGAAAAGCTCTCTGGGAGGGGGAAGAAGGCAGCAGCAGCGGTGGCTATCTCTTTGTTCCCGTTCCTCCCACTGCCAGGCGAGTCGAGTGAGAACAGAGGCTGGCTGCAGGACCTTACTTTCTGCACAGCGCCACCTAGTGGTCCGGGCCATGAAATTGTTTTTATTTTGCCAAAGGTGGAAAAGTCGGAAATTCCAAAGTTGTGAACAGTTTTGACAAGTCGTAACTAATATTTACGGGAGGATGTAAATGCCAGCTGAAGAGTTATTTAGATAGATTTTGGAAGCATCTAATAAGAGCATGTCCCCTATCAATAATGGCTGTCTCTTCACTTCTGTGCTGAAGTCGCCTGATGAAGAGTCTCCATCCCTGGGTCGCTGGTAAGGGAAAAGCCAACCAGCTCTTTCCATACCTGCCCCGAGCTCCCGGGAGTCCATATTCAATTACATCCTGGCTGCCTCAAGGAAGGTCTGGAATGGAAGCTGGAGGGCAGCCTTCTGATGGGCACTGCTGCTAGTTCTGCTTACTGGAGCGTGTTTGAAGAAAGAACCTGATTTTAACTTTCCTTCCAAGTTAAGACGAAGCAAAGGCTGGAGATTGTGGCTCTTTTTCTTAGCCAGGCTTTTCACTCCTCTGCAAGTTGCTAAAAATCAGACCTGGCAGCCAGTAAGAGGGATGTAGGAAGAAAGGAAGAGGAAATAGTGAACAATGAACAGTGATAAAGAGGTTTCTCTTCCTTTTTTTCTTAAAAGCATGCCCACGGCTATTTCCATACCTAGCTTAAAAAACATAAAGCCCTTGAGAGCAGAGCTGCGAGAAGACTGAGCTGGCTGCCCAGCTAAAAGCAGCAGAATCCCAGGTAACTTTTAAAAGGTTGACTCAATTAGAACCCATTTGGAAAAACAGTTAAGACCTGGAAGTTCTGTTCTTTGGCCCTAGTTTCCTGCTTTTTTGGCATGAGGACGGACAGCAACTAAACAGAAGGTAACTGTAAGTAAGTAAAGGCCATGTATATAGGCCAGTGATGGATCTGTTGGTTAGGAGAGAGGTGGGGTGGGGTCATAACTAGGCAGAAATTGGACCAAGATGATCTTTGAGGAACCCCTGACCTCTGATACCTCTGATTCAGCACACTGCATTCACCTGGAATCACACACAAATAGAAATAATCTTCTTCCGGTTAAGTTGTGGTAAACGGAGGCTATCCTAGAGTGCTTAGCATGAATTAATGATATCATATGGCTTTATAAACCGAAGACTGCAAAGAAGGAAGAGAAAGTCTAAGAGTTGATGTTGTGGACCGTCTATGTATGTTTATGTGTGCCTGTACATGTGTCTGTGTACACACTGATGCTGTGCAATTAAATTACAAAAGAAACAATCACTTTCCTTTTCTTGAATGTAGACCCTTACTCCTGCTTAAAGAAGCTCCATGTTGGTGGTGCAGCCCTGGAAATATTTGGACACTAACTGGAAAATGCCACCTGATCTTGCAAAAGCATTAGGAGCAGGGCTACCAGAGGGCTCCCAGGTACCTGTTTTGGTCAGAGGGATTGAGAAGAGCTGCTGAAGAAGCTTGTTTTCTGATGTTCTCAGGACCACGACCACATCGGCAGGGAGAGTGTCTCTATTCTTCTCAAGAACCCCAGAAGCATCATATAATACCTGTAACATGAATAGTAAATGGCAAGTTAGCCAGGTCAACTCTCCATCAGTGGTGACATTGGCAAACTGTCTAGCCTGTCATTAACTGACCTCTGTGTACAGTGCATCTTGACATAGCCATTCTTTTATAGCTAGAGCACCAGATAAGGGGAAAAATTATGATTTTGACAGGCCAGTTTATCTTAATTCATTGTCTAGCGGTTTTTTGAAGAGTCCTATCAAAGATGAATCAATCAGGATAATTATTAAAATATATTAGACACCATGTGCAAAACATTCATCCTATGAGGTAAACACTATTATCATCTCCATTTTGCTGGTAGGCAGGTAGAGACTTAGGAAGAGGCTGAGTAATGTGCTCATGGTCACACATTTCACATGTGGTAGGTAGGCACCAAAATTCAGGCAGTTTGGCCCTATGCTCACAACTACTTTAAGTACTCTCACTGCCTCCCTAGGTCCTCATGTGATCTGAGTGATTACTCAAGGATGCTGAGTAGCTCTTGGTTCTCAGAACAGAGGGGATCCAGTTCAGATAAATTTTAAGGAACGCCCTCAGATAATTCCTTCTCTGCAAATAAGCTTTGAATGGCAAGTGAATGCAGCAAAAACACAGAGTCAAGAAAAAAAAAAGTTTTTCCCCTAAAATCAAGAAAGGAAAAGAGAGTCAAGAAGAGGGCTGGGTGGGAAATAGGTCCAAAAGGACAGTGAGATGGAGAGAGAGGTGGGAGGAAGAGACAAGAATGGGAGGCAGAAAAGAGGAACAGGGAGGAGAATCAGGGTAGACAGGGGTATTTCAGACTCTGAGGAGGACATTAATATGCTAAGGTAAATGAAATATTTAAGGGCAAAAACTGAAATACAATTTCTTTCTTTTTTTTTTTTTTTTGAGATGGAGTCTTGCTCTGTTGCTTAGGCTGGAGTGTACTGGCACAATCTCGGCTCACTGTGACCTCCGCCTTCTGGGTATAAGCAATTCTCCTGCCTCAGCTTCCTGGGTAGCTGGGATTACAGGCACATGCCACAATGCCCAGCTAATTTTTTTTTTTTTTTGAGACAGAGTCTTACTCTGATGCCAGGTGCCAGGCTGGAGTGCAGTGGTGCGATTTCAGCTCACTGCAACCTCTGCCTCCTGGGTTCAAGCAATTCTCCTGCCTCAGCCTCCTGAGTAGCTGGGACTACAGGCATGCACCACCGCACCCAGCGAATTTTTGTATTTTAGTGGAGACAGGGTTTCACTATGTTGGCCAGGATGGTCTCAATCTCTTGACCTTGTGATCCACCCACCTCGGCCTCCCAAAGTGCTGGGATTTCAGGCATGAGGCACCGCACCTGGCCTATGCCTGACCAATTTTTTTGTATTTTTAGTAGAGACAAGGTTCCACCACATTGGCCAAGCTGGTCTTGAACTCCTAACCTCACGTGATCCGCCCACCTCAGCCTCCCAAAATGCTAGGAGTACAGGCATGAGCCACCCCGCCCAGCCTGAATTACAATTTCTAACAAAGATTCAAAATACATACCGTAAAGTATTAGGTGGAGAAAAAACAATCCCCTTCCCTTGTACTAGAATTTCCCAATATCCAGTTAGGAAAATTAGTTCCAATGCCATGATAGAAATATGAAAGATAATTTCAATACATCTTAAATCAATAAAATAATCAAAAATGCCTTCTATGGACTCTTACCTATTTTTTGGACCTACAGCCTCAGCAGACTCCAGAGGAGCCAATCAGTGATAATTTAAATGGCTCCTTTGGGAATAACATCAGCAAGGAGCTTGTGGTTATAGGATAGGGAATTTCCTGAATCTGTCACTAATCTGCTTCAGGAACTTGAAATTGAGACTGAGGTATCATGTATGAAAAGTGGAAATTTCAGTTAAGTTGTAAGCGCTTAACATCTGGATAATAATGTGAATTGTTTTTCTTTTCATCTGGATACTTTCAGTCCCCTTAGACATATGATTAAAGTACTAAAAATTGAGCCCCACTGTGATATTAACCTTCCTCCATTACCTACATGTCACCAAATGACTTTAGAATGTGAACTTTTACCACTAAACACTGCAAAAAGCTGTAATATGTTTTCTTTCTGGAGAGCTGTCAGTTATTGGCCAAACCTCAGGTGAGAAGCAGATGGCGACTCTGTGGGCCACCCCAGTAAGAAACTGCTTCTATGCCAGGGGCAACTTTCTGAGAGCAGCACCACTGAGAAACTTTAAGGATTATGATTAGGTATTCAGGAAGAATTGAAAGGAGGAAGAAATCTGTAAGCAATTTCATGAGCAGCACAGACAGGGTAATAAAGACACTTACGCTTTGTCAAATTTGAGTCTAATAACTGTCACACTGGCCTCACCTTTCCAGCATAATGCTGAATGCCAAAGCACAGCTCCACTCCTTTGGGCCTCCAGAAGTATTTGCATCGTAGATTATCTTCAAATTTATCTGTGTGGATTTTTACGTTGGAGAGTTACAATGTGAATTATTTCCTCTTTCAAACAAAAACTTGTTCCTGGAACCATGAGTGACTCAGAATAAGGGCTTTCAGAATAAGGCCTTAATATTAACAAGGGTAGAGCAAGATCATTGATATGATGGGCATTTATCCTTACATCCTTGTTTAGTTGTGTAGTGTTGTCTTTAGTCAGGCTGTGCACTAAGATCGTATGTTGTCCTGCTGTTTCTAAGAACTCCTAGCATGGATACTGATGTCATCGGAGGCCCTGCCAGTTAGTTTTAGAACCATGACGATATCCCACAGAAGGCAGAGGACCCTCGTTTAAACTCACCTGGACACCTTTTGACAATATTATATATCAAAGAAAACCACTGAGGGTTACAATTTCAACTCATAAAAGTGAATCTCTGCCACAAATCAATTTTCCGTCTGGGGAAAAGGCTTGAAACTTTTTGCTCCTCCTTTAACACACAGTTTCTGCTATTGCTGTGGTTGAAAGCCTACTAGGTGTGAGAAACCACTAAGCACTAATGGCCTGTAAAGACTGAGGCTTCATTGACCCAGGCACCTCACAATCTAAGTGAGGAATAAAGGTTGTGAAAAACACTGAAGATTCCAGAGGAATAGGGTACAGAATAGAGGAGAGGGCCTCTGATGTCAGGAGGAAGTGCCCTATATTCATCTTATAGATAACAGTAACCTAATGAGAAGGTGGCTTTAGAAAGACTAAACTAGCTGGGAGGTCCAGGGTATATGGTGAAGGTAGGAGCCTGGAAGCCAGGAGGCTGGAAACGGCTTCTGTGTCAAATCAGATTAGAGGTGGATGGGGGTCCAGGCGAAGACATGAGCTGGGGGCACACAAAGGAGGAGAAGCAAACATTGGCTATAGGAAAGAAGAGAGAGGACGCTGTAAAAATGATATCAACATAGGCTAACGCTAATCGTGTTGGCAGGAATAGGAAAGTGGGAAGGGGTTAGGAATAGTGATGCGTTTGCTTTAAGACTCAAATTCTACCAGCACATTTCAATTCAATTAAAAAGAAGGCCTGTATTCTTACAGCCCACCACGTAGACAAAATATAGGCAAAATAGGAAAGGTAAATTTATTAAAGCACACTCAATTGATGACATGAGCCAAGTTTTGTTCTAAATGTATATGTCTTTTTCTCAGAAGGTACCTACCAACCAGGGTCTGGTCAGTTGCTTGGGGAAACCGACTTTCCTCGTCCAAAAGTGCAAGCAGTCCCAGGGGTTTCTGAAGGAACATGTCCAAGAGTGGGCGGTTGTCCTCATATTCCACGGGTATAGCATCAATGCCTTCATTCTGATATTCCATCTGGAGGGAAATAGATTGTGAATCTCTCTAGCCCGAAACTAATCTTGATACCACCAGGATACTTTGTCATGGACTTTCTGGGTTAGGCAATATTGAATGCATGTGGAAAGCAGGATATGTTTTATGTGTATAGTAAAGGAGTCTTCTGTATACCATTGAGGCTATGCATTTAAATCTGACTTATGAGTGGCCTATGGCAGGCAGCGAAACCTAGCAAAAGCTCTCTCTCAAACGTGGACTTGGTAACTTATCATTTAGAAACTAACACACAAGGGGCCAGGTGTGGTGGCTCATGCTTGTAATCCTAGCACTTTGGGACGTCAAGGTGTGTGGATCGCAAGGTCAGGAGATCGAGACCATCCTGGCTAACACGGTGAAATGCCATCTCTACTAAAAATACAAAAAATTAGCTGGGTGTGGTGACATGCTCCTGTAATCCCAGCTATTCAGGAGGGTGAGGCAGAAGAATCACCTGAACCTGGGAGGCGGAAGTCACAATGAGCTGAGATTGCGCCACTGCACTCCAGCCTGGGCAACAGAGTGAAACTCTGTCTCAAAAACAAACAAACAAATGTACAAGGAAGTAAAGCTGAAAAAAATTTGTTTTGGTGACACATATGGTTTAAACCAAGAAGAGAAATTTCTCTTCTGCAAGGAATTCTACAAAGGAGTCATCTAGGGTTGGAAAACTAGAAAAACTCCAGATTACCAAGGAAATAAATGGAAGGAACATGGACTGAAACGAGACTGGACTGGGAGAGGAGTGCTGTACAGATTTATCCAGCTCCAGTGAGAAAAGCAATGCTGATATTTTTACTAAATGTCTTTGTGTCTATCTAATCACAGTTTAGTTTGTGTGTCCTCACGCCTGCATTAAAACAATTATCCCTGTATCCAAGAGTTTTGGCCAGAATGTTTCATTATTATAACTACTTCATACAGAAGAGAGTCTTAGGGTTTAAGTAAAGGTTGGGGTTGAACAGACTGCTCACAGGCTGCTGCCCAGGAAAAGAGCCCCCATCCCTTGGGTCCACTAGTTTCTCACTATGTCTTATTTATTATTAAACTCATAGAGGGAAGATTTCCATTTCTAGAAAACCAAGAACACATCTTACTCCTCCCTGGAGATACCCTTCCAGTTATGGTGGGATCTGGCACATAGGAGACAGGGGACAGGGAGGGCTAGTGTAGCAGTTAAGAACTTAGTCCTGAATTCAAGGTCATCCTGTGTCATTTTGAACACAATCATTAGATATTGGTTAATTAAGTAGAAGGGACACAGCAATATGCAAAAGCGCATATTGCTCTTTTCAGCAATATGCTCAAAAGAATTTTGGTGCAAGATTTAAATGAGTAACTTGTCACCAGCTCCACTCAAGTGAGGAAATATACCTTTCCACAGAAATCAATATCTCTTTTTTTCAGACAAATTTAGACTATTTAGCCAGGACTGCTTCACCCTATTTCCTCTCTAGAGTCTTTTACCTGTTAATCTACAGGGTTTCTGCTGCAAATTGTGGGCAGCTTGGAGACACCTTTTCCCCATCAAGTTTAGTTACTTCAGAGTTCAGTATTACCTGCTCAAGAGCAAAAATGTGCTGATTGAAATAGTACTGGATTTGTTCGTTGGCAATGTTTATGCAGAGCTGCTCAAATGAATTTCTCAGAAAATTCTCGAATCCAAAGATATCCAAGATCCCCACATTCATTCCATCTTCTGCACTACTGCGCGACAGAGAAGAATGAAACTCTTCAGAATAGGAAACGCCCATCTCAAGATGATGAGAATATATGTGCACAAGTGTGTATCAACCCGAGCACCCGATTCACCCACTGATGGAAAGGGCATCCTGCCACCCCTAAGAAGCAGTTTATGTCTTAAACTATTTGTTCCTTTATCTTTCAACAGTATTTTCAACTTCTTTTTTAAGCAGTAGAATCCTTTAAATTCTTACTGAGAAACTTCATATATAAAATAGATTTTGTAAAGTCCCTTTGTTTGAAGGGATTGCAGCTGTTGCTTATTTATTCTCCCATCTATCTACCCACAAAGGTAACTGGAAGAGTACTCTTCAGAATTTGATGTGGTGAATTCTTTTCCAGTATAGGAAACCCCTATGCTTAGGAAAGAGCAAGAAAAAGCAGTTGAAGAAGTAGGAAAAATAATGTAAGATATTGTGCTTTAAAAATGTTCATAAAATGTCTCTTTGATTCTGAAAACAACACCATGAAGAGGATATTATTATCCTCATTTTACAGGTGAGAAAATGGGCTTACAACATGCAGCTAATTAAAACCCATTTATGCTCGGTGTTCCATTATTGGAATGCTAAGCATATGAAGTTATTTACATCCTACTGCTCAAGGTCAACACCAAGGTCTGATTGCAAAAATTCAAAAAATTGCAACCTCAGGCATGAATAGGTTAAACTGTAGAATTTGGGTGCAAACCCAGTTTGTCCAGCTCCTAGCCAAGACTATTCTCTCAAATACTACACTTTAGCGGCTCCTTCAGTCATTTGCCTCCTGGGTACAAATCCTTCGAGTCTCCTGGATCTCACCTGTGTCTTCTAAAAGAAAAGGCCTGAAAGCTTTAATAAAGAAAACCCCAGAGAGGACCCAATGCTTCCTTTTGCAAACGCTAAGAGATGGTTAGGTCAATGACAGCTCTCTCGAGCCCTCTGCTCTCTGAGGAGACAAAAACTTGCCATATGTTTTTGTCTGGCTGCAGGAGTGTGTTAATGCGATTCACGATCCAGCTGAAGAGCCTCCCATACAGGGCTTTGGACATGGCATCTCGAACGTCTGCAGCCCTGTCTACGGTGTTGGCACGGATGATGGTCTCGCCCCGGGTGACCACACAGTGGGAGGTGAGGGCCTCCTGGAGCTCTTCCGGGCTGATGCACAGAACAGAGGCAGCTGAAACAAAGAGTAAGGATGACACAGAACATAGCCAGACCTTCATTCAGTCAGTCTGTCAGCATTTATTCAACATCTACTATGTGCCAGACTCCATCCTGGTACTTTAGACTCAAAGATAAACAAACTAGGACCCTAACCCCAAGAAGCTTTCAGCCTGACATAGTATCTCTCAAACTGTTCTGAAAGCTCTTACTTCATAGATGCTTGATGAAGAAAAGGAAGAGGAGGTGGTCTTTTGACCAGTAAGTTGGAGAAATAGCTGCAGACTGTATTCTACCCTTAGACAGTCACAAAAGACATTTGTATATAAAAGACCCTAAAATGACCTACAGTTTAACACAAAAAGGGTTTTATTTTATTTAAATCAGTTTATTTGTTTTTCATAATTGACGATTCTTACTCATTGTGCCACCATAATTACCTGTGGAACTTTAAAAATAAACAGGTGCCTGGTTTCTCTCTGTATATGCTGATTTAGTGGATTCAGAGATTCAGAATAGGTCCAACCTCCTGTATTTTTTTCAGTTTGTAGATGATTTTTGAAAAACAGCCAAGGCTGAAAACCACTGCTCAAAATTACCTGTCATAGAATTATTTCCTGCAGAACACTAGCAGCTAATGCAAGAAACACTGGTGTTCCACAGGACACCCTTGGGGAAACACTAGTTGGTGAAAACATCCAGAGCCATTAGAAGGACCAGCAAATGCTGCACTGTATTTTACAGAGTCTTATAAAACTACCAAAGTAAAAGAAGCATGTGCTTTGGCAACGACACAGCACACAAATATCAAATATCAAATAATTACCATTTTGCAAAGCTTCAGCATTGGGCACCTCACTTTTATCAGTTTGATGCTGAGAGGAAATAGCTGCAAACTCAATGTTCCCAATATTCAAAATCCCAGCCAAAATTCTGTACACTGAGTGTACCTCCTGAAAAGAACACCAAGAACCATGAATGAAGGTCATTGCCAATCAAACTAATGAACCACTAGACCTATGGTGGAAACTACTAGTTGTCTACCAAAGTCCATTCTCCCTCTTTTCCTGGATACACAGTCAAATGTCCCAAATGCCTTTGCAGTTAGAGGTCATCATTTAACTAAATTTTAACAATGAAGCAAGCAGAATGATGTGGGTCACTTCCGGGCCCAGGCCTCATAAGTGTGAGCACGCATCCTCCACACTTTTCCTTCTCATTATTGCCTACTGGAAGTCCCAGCAACCCAGCCTCAACCATGCCACTGATGAGGACACCTTAGACCAACAATTGCATTAACGGAGTTGCTCTGCAACCTGAACCTCTTACCTTGAAATGGTTATTAAGAGATAACTAATCTTCTTCGTTCTTTAAGCCACTTTTAGCCTTTTACCCTAACACTAGTTCCCAAATTCAGGTATGATCTTTTGTTCAAAGCAAGAGAAGAGCTGTTTCCTTAACCTCTTTTGAATATTGCTTTTATGAAATAGTTGGGAAGACATTCATTCATGGCTCCTAGAACATTTTAAAGTTAAATAATGGAATATATAGTTATGAAGTCAGGATATATTTTGAAAGACTCACTAGAAATTCTCTGTGATAATTGTGATGTTATATTTTTATATAACAAGAAATATCCTTTTTTTTGACATAGAGTCTTGCTCTGTCACCCAGGCTGGAGTGCAGTGGCGTGATCTCAGCTCACTGCAACCCCCCACTCCTGGGTTCAAGTGATTATCCTGCCTCAGCCTTCCGAGTAGCTGGGATTACAGGCACAAACCACTACACCCAGCTCTTTTTTGTATTTTTCTTAGAGATGGAGTTTCACCATGTTGGCGGAACTCCTGATCTCAGGTGATTTGCCTGCCTCAGCCTCCCAAAGTGTTGGGATTACAGGCATAAGCCACCACGCCTGGCCAACAATTGACTTTTGAACAACACAGGTTGGAATTGCACAGGTCCTTTTATACACAGATACTTTTCAACCAAACAAGGATTAAAAATACAGTATTCACAAGATGTGAAACTGACAATATACAGAGAGCTGACTTTTCATATATGTCGGTTCTGCAGGGCTGACTACAAGACTGAAAATGCTTGGATTTTGATATATGAATTGGGGGGTCCTGGAACTAATCCCTCATGTATACCGAGGGACAATTGTATTTGTTCTTTGTCCCCAGTTCCTGGCACAAAAGCATCTAAAACCCTTGAAAGTGAGTGATAGCAATGCTAGGAGTCTTTTGTTATTTACAAGCCTCTTTTAACCATACCTGAGTTTATACTAAGTTGGTGACTCTTGATGGACCTCTAGATAGCTTTAGGATGGAGAGTTAGTTGCCAGAGAAACCAATCATGTGATTAGGGAGAACTTCTTGGTCCTCCCCAACCCAATCTCTGGGGAGCAGAGAGGGATTAGACATTGAGTTAATCACCAATGGCCAATGATTAACCAATTACGTGCATGTAATGGAACTTCCATAAAAACCCCTAAGAGATGGGGTTTGGAGCGTTTTCAGGCTGGTGAACGCGTGGGTGCTGGGAGAGTGGTGTTCTCAGAGGGCATGGAAGCTCTCTGCTACTTCCCGCACACCTTACCCTATGCATTTTTTCCATTTGACTATTACTGAGTTGTATCCTTTATAATAAACCAGTAATGGTAAGTGAAGTATTTTCCTGAGTTCTATAAACTATTCTAGCAAATTATCAAATCTGAGGAGGGGATTGTGGGGACTCTCAATGTATAGCCAGTCAGTCAGAGGTACAGGGGATGTGAGACCTGTGATTGGTATCTGAAGTCGTGGTGGTCTTGTGGGTCTGAGCCCTTAGCTTATGGGGTCTGATGTTGACTCCAGGTAGATAGTGGCAGAATTGAAGTAAATTGTAAGACACCCAGCTGGTGCCAGACAATTTGTTGGTATGAGAGAGAAAAACCCACATATTTGGTGTCAGAAATGTGAGTAAAAACAGCTCCGATTATCTAAACCCTATTTTTATATTGAAAGTTGAATACACATGTAGCATTAGTGGTAAAAAGAAATTAAAGTACATTTACTTATTTAAAAATTTACATTTTCTATATGTGAGACAACAAAATATATAGCCAGGAATATTTTGCATTTTATGCTTATAGATAGAGAAAAGTGCTTTCACAAGAAATACTCGGGCAGGTAATTTGATTTAGTACTCTACAGAGCAGCAAACGAACAGAAACTGTCACTAGACCACTGATAAAGTATTGCCTCACAAATTGCAACTTCCTGTAAACATTACTCAGTAAAGCCAAAAAAAGAAACACAGACTATGATAGTGACATCTGCTGGATGCCTGATAATGCTACAAAGACACATGAAGGTTTTAAACTAGGTTTCGACAACGGATAAACGTTATTCTCCCAACTTCTAAATCAAAGGCAAGCTGTCATGTTTTTTACTTTAATAATCATTGTTTAATCACCCAACTTAAGAGTGGCTAAGGAGAACACCTACTAAATAGGTTATCTGGGACTTGCTTGGATTTAACATGACAGCACCTCATTACTTTGATCAATACAGTGTGAGGCTTGCTCACTCACTGAGCAACTTCCCACAGAGGCAGATCCCAGGAGTAAAACAGAGACTCTTGCAGTGAGTTCTACATCAGCTGTTTCTATATCCAGTTATCTCAAGAGGTTATCTGAAACTCTCAGTACTCTCAGAAAAAAACAAAACAAAACAAAACAAAAACCATTTCCTGTAATTAAAACACACATCCCACAATGACTCTCTCTCTTCATATATTATAGTGCAAGCTATGAAACCTCCCAAAATAAGACTTCCAGGCATTTCAACACTGGGATAATCAGCACAGAAAATGGCTGTACCACTGAAAAGACTACACCCTTGAAACCAGCATCCTGCCCTGTCGCTTCTCTGGAAATATCCTCTTCAGCATAGTCCCTAGGCAACCATTTAAAGCAAAAAACTATGACCTTGAGCAAAAACTTTTATGTTCAAACACCGTGTGAATCACTGAAATTAATGATCGATTGGGTCTCTTTCCTTGATTTAGTGAGAACTACACAGGGGTAACCAATGTTCACCTTATTAAGGAGTTTACATTTCTGGGCTATTCCACCCACTTGACTCCATCAGTCCTAAACCTTGGGTTAATTAGTTCTCCTTTTCTGACCTGGGAACCTCTGTGTTCACATCAAAACATCACGCACAGTCATGGTAAAATTCAATCAGTTATATGTCCACCTGTGGGATTACTCCTCCCACCCTAAAACTTGTCGATCAATTTTTTCTTATTTTCTTCCCATAGAAAGCCACAGAAGGTTTTTTCACCTTCTTTACCTTGACAGTTTTCTCTTGTTCCATCTCCAGCTACAGAGCCTTCCCTGGCATCTCTGCTATTTTCTACAGAATCTTGCTATCTGCTATCTCTTTTTATTTCTACCAGTTTCCAACTTTGTTATAAAATGGAACAACTTCACTCAAGAAGACCAACAAGTCCTCTAACTGGGTTTCTCAATTTATTGTTGATGAGTATAAACTGATTCACTACCAATAAGCAAAAGTGGGGAAGAAAGAGCATTTCTCCATCAAAGTCCTACTGCAGGATGTCTGATATTTCCTTCTTCTCTCTTAAGACACTTCTTTTACTGGTGTAGATATTCTCTCCATAGAGCTGAGGCTAATTTAAAAGCTGAGAGGAAACTTAGTTTTCTCTGTTACCCTGGTGCTGCTCTAAGGAAATACCCCTGGGCCTGGCTCACAGGCATCTCAGGTAGTTGTTTCTCTGGTATGTCCCTAGGAATTTACTTCCTTTCCCAGCTTCTTTACTTTCTTTCTTTTCTGTAAGTCTCTTCAGTTTTTCACCAGTTCTTCCCTAAGCGCTGCATTAGGACCAGCTGAAGGGCCTCCCTGCAGGCTCTGTTCCAACACTTCTCAGCCTCCTTTGCAGAGGCTCACAACATTTGGCATCTTAAAAGTCAAATGTGTATTCTACTGTCTCATCAGACGTTAGAAATCTTCAAGACTCTCAAGTCATATTTAATATATAATCTCTGTATGTTAAGGATATGTCCTCAAAGTAAGCCATCTGAGACAAAAAGGTACAATAGAAATAAATGAATGACTGCTATGAATGAACGTGAAAGAAAAAAATGTAAAAGATGTAATTATATGTAAAATTACATATAATTTTGCTGTAAAGTTTTGAGAAAAAAATAAAGGGACCCTGCAGGGAACTAGTGACATGATAAGAAAGGATATTTCCAGAGAAGCAACAGGACAGGATGCTGGTTTTGAGGGTATAGTCTTTTCAGTGGTACAGCCATTTTCTGTGCTGATTATCCCAGTGTTGAAATGCCTGGAAGTCTTATTTTGGGAGGTTTCATAGCTTGTACTATAATACATGAAGAGAGAAAGAGTCATTGTGGGATGTGTGTTTTAATTACAGGAAATGGTTTTTGTTTTGTTTTGTTTTGTTTTTTTCTGAGAGTACTGAGAGTTTCAGATAACCTCTTGAGATAACTGGATATAGAAACAGCTGATGTAGAACTCACTGCAAGAGTCTCTGTTTTACTCCTGGGATCTGCCTCTGTGGGAAGTTGCTCAGTGAGTGAGCAAGCCTCACACTGTATTGATCAATCTCGTTTCAGAGCAGTACTCTCTCAATTCATAATCTATTTTGAAGAAAGGGAAGAAATTTTGCCCCAATCTCAAAGGCTTCTCCCTAACCTCTCCAGTGGGAATCTGCAGTGTATGTCCAATTTTGACTATCACATAGATCATCTGCCCAAAATGTTTTCATGTAGCATTAAATATAAACATACATAAAACCCAATTTATTTAATGTATTATGGTAATTCCTACCAGCAAGACAAGCATAATGTTAAACAAAAATAGTATGGCTTGGCTCCAGAAATAAGAGTTGAAAAGCACAATCTTCACAATAAGGTCTTAGGTATAATTTCCCCAACCTTCCACAAGGAGTCCTCATCATCAGCGGAAGACTCCTCCACCAGGGAAGTTTCTTTACAATAAACTGAGGGTCAAGTGTTCTTTCAGATACTTTGGCTGGTGTCCCAGAATTAAAATTCATGCTCCTGAGTCCACACTAAAGTTTGCTACTCATAATTTTGCTGTAAAGGTTTGAGAAAAAAATAAAGGGACCCTGCAGGGAACTAGTGACATTATAATAAAGGAGAAGAACCATAATTTGGATTGACTTGACCAGTTCATTTAAGCTTTATATAGAAATGTCTGCCAGAAAAACTTAAGAGAAGGTTCTGTTACATCAGCATTTGGCATCTGTTTCCTGACTACTTTCAACTGGATCTTTCTGAATTTAGTCACACTACTTTGAGTTTAAAAACATAAAGTGAGCTGAGTTAACTCAGCAAAACACGTTGTCTGCAGAGATAGAACCACAGAATTCAGAGTCGGAGAGATAAGATCCAGCTTCTTCCTTTCATTTCTAAGGTTGCAGCTGATATAAATTGCTTTATTTCCTGTATGAATTAATATGGGACATGGTGAAAATACACACATATAACACCATTACATTCTGGTTATTCATTTAACAGTATGGACCAGGCACAAATTAAAAGTGTTCACCATCTTTTACATTTTTTTCTTTCATGTTCATTCATACCAGTCGTTCATTTATTTCTATTGTTCCTTTTTGTCTCAGATGGCTTACTTTGAGGACATATACTTAACATACATAATTTCTTCTGTTTTTAATGTTTTAGTGTTATACTAAAACAGATTTTAACAGTTTTTAATATAGTTTAACCTGAAACAGACAGCATCTGTTTTATTACTATCAGCAGTGCATTGCTATTATTAAAACAGCACCATTATATACTTTCTTTTAACCCACTTATATGCCTGAGGTTGCAATTTTTTGAATTTTTGCAACCAGATCTTGGTGATGACCTTGAGCAACAGGGTGTAAATAACTCCTACATGCTTAGCATTCTAATAATGGAATACTAAGCATGAAAGGGTTCGGCTAGGATCAATCTCTTCACCGTATTTTATGACTATATTTGTAGTCAAAACAAAATATTAACCCTATTAATAATGATTATTAGCCTTGGCTTCTCTATGGTTCCTGTACCCTTTTAAGGAAGTATGCCCCTGAGCACTTTGGCATGACACCGGTGACTTTAAATTGCTCCACTGCCATGTCTACCATGCTTTGACTCTTCTGGGGATGCATCTTTGAAAAAAAAAAAAAAACCTTTCATAAGTTAATAACCACAAAGGTCCTTTAGCAATGCTGGAACCTGTTTAATTGCTCCCCTCTAAGGAGCCAAGGAAAATATATTTATATTTTTATCTGACCTTTGGGATTTTCCACTATCCGTCAGTTTAAAGTCTGTGGGAGGCCAACAGAGAAAATTAACAGCTGGCTAGGGGGGAAAAAAGGTGCTATTATGACTAAAATCAACCATGCAGGGGAGGGAAGGGCTAGCCAAACACAAAACATTACACAGAAGCAATGCTTTATCTGGAGTGGCCGTCCCAGGGTAACTGGAATGTCTTGTAATCTAATCCCTTAAGATTTAACACCCTCACCTACCTCCTAATCATTCACCCCCTTTGTTGGAAAAGCAAAAGAATCCATATATTTTGCAAAATTGATGGCATGAAGCCCAGAAACTATGACATACTATATCACAGAATAATATTTGAGCCTAGGGTTATAAATATTGTCTGTCACCCCTAGCATATATTTAATAGAGACAGCCTGTATCTAGGATGATAACAGTAGTACAGTACTGGCTGGGCACAGTGGCTCATGCCTGTAATCCCAGCACTTTGGGAGGCCAAGGTGAGCAAAGCACTTGAAGTCAGGAGATCGAGACCAGCCTGGCCAACACGGTGAAACCCCATCTCTACTGAAAATACAAAAGTTAGCCAGGCATGGTGGTGTGCACCTGTAATCCCAGCTACTCAGGAGGCTGAAGCAGGAGAATCCCTTGAACCTGGGAGGTGGAGGTTGTAGTGAACTGAGATCCTACCATTGCACTCCAGACTGGGTGACAGAGCAACATTCTGTCTNAAAAAAAAAAAAAAAAAAAAAAGTAGTACAGTACTTAGAGCTATAGTTAATAATGTGCAACTGTGTGTCATGGAGAAGGAAATAACTGTAAGAAAGTTGAAAGGGTTTTCATTAATTTATCTTGTTACCCAATGAGCTACTTGAATAAATATATTTATGTGACTAAGGTGTAATCTACATATTCCTGTGCCGCTACTCCCAATTCACTTTAGTGGCTGGAAAAACCCTAAATCAGAAAAAAATGCAGTATTGTTTTGGTATTTATTATTACATCTGTAATGAATTCATGACAATGAAAGCAATTTATCAACATATGGTCCTTACAACAGTGCTCTCCTAGTTTGATGTTCATCTGGGCTTCTTGTTAAAATGTTTATATTCTTTTTTTTTTTTTTTGAGATGGAGCCTCGCTCTGTTGCCCAGGCTGGAGTGCAGTGGCACAATCTTGGCTGACTGCAACCTCTGCCTCCTGGGTTCAAGTGATTCTCCTGCCTCGGCCTCCTGAGTAACTGGGAATACAGGCATGCCCCACCACACCTGGCTAATTTTCATATTTTTAGTAGAGAGGGGGTTTCACCATATTGGTCAGGCTGGTCTTGAACTCCTGAACTCATGATCTGCCTGCCTCGACCTCCCAAAGTGCTGGAATTACAGGCGTGAGCCACCGCACCGCCCAGCCTAAAATGTTTATATTCTACTTCACTCATTCTAGACCTCCAGGTTTGAATTTCTAATAAGTTCTCAGGTGATAAAAATGTTTCTGGTCCTGGGACCACACTTTGAGTAGCAAGACCTTATAACATGACCAACATGGCATTTGAAAAGCAAATATCCTATCCCAAGTTAGAAATATCCACTCATACTCATCTAAGAATATTGCCACTTGAGTTTCCTCTTGATGATCACTTACTTTGTCCGTGAACCCTATAATCCTGAAGCAATGCTGAATTGCTTCAAATTGTCTTCTGTAAGACTCCTTGGATGTTATGTCGTGCATCACCCTTCCAGTTTCATCAGCTATGTACCTAAATGAAGTGGAATATGACCAAACAGAATGAGCACTGACTTGGAAAGTACAGGCATTTCCATTTGTTGTTTGTTTGTTTGTTAAATATGGGGCCTCACTCTGTTGCCCAGCCTGAGGTGCAGTGGTGTGATCATAGCTCACTGCAGCCTTGAACTCCAGGGCTCTAGTGATCCTCCTGCCTCAGCCTCCTGAAATAGCTGGGACTACGAGTGTATGCCACCACTCCCAGCTAATTTTTTTTTTTTTTTTTTTTTTGACACAGGGTCTTGCTCTGTCACCCAGGCTGGAAACACAGTGGCACAAATTTGGCTCACTACAGCCTCGATCTCTCAGGCTCAAGCAAACTTCCCACCTCAGCCTCCCGAGTAGCTAATTAGGAAAATATTTTTTGTAGAGACAGGGTCTCAAGATGTTGCCCTGACTGGTCTCCAACTCCAGGCCTCAAGTGATCCTCCCACTTCGGCCTGCCAAAGCGCTGGGATTATAGCCATGAGCTGCCACACCCAGCCTATGTCCTTTAGAGTCTAATACTGTGGTAGAATAATGATGCAAATGGCTGAGAAAAAATAAATCATGTGCAGTTGAGTTTTTGAACTTTCTAGACAATGAAAATGGTGAGATAGTTCTTGCCACCTCATCCTGGGTACTTCAGTTAAATAGGCTGTGAGTTTCCAGTTAAGAAAACAGCTCCATTTACTTCCAAGTTTGTCAATTGCTAATTGCACATTTATCAAAAATTGACAACCAACCCCCTGACACTTACCTAGGAGGTTTTTCCTCAGGAAGTCTGAAGTCAGAAAGCTTCTTTTGGTGATAAAGGCCAGCATAAATATAGTAAAATATGTGAAAATTTTTCTCTCCCCTGAATAAAAAAAGAGACTTTAGTTATAACATATTCTGGCTTCCCCACCTCAAGTAATTTACACCATTTTCTTTCTGTGCAAAATATTATTCCATGGCAAATTTGTATTTTCAGGCAATTAAATATTATAAATCCCACTTACAGAACAGTGATAGGATTAATATAGTAACTGTCAAAATCTTGCATTATTAAACACACTTAACTTTACTACAATCAAAAGGAGGTTTTAGAGCATGGGACATTTATAGGAAACAGTCAGGTTACATATGTTGATATCCTTCTGTTGCAGCCCAAATATCTACTGCCTTCTGCTTTTACCACATATTGCTTCAGAGGCAGTGAATTCCAGCCTAGGGACAACAGCCAAATCCTCTACTTTACTGGAGCCCTATACAGGAGGTGGCCTGCAGTTCTCACAGCAGGTTACGGAGCAGAATTGGTCCAGAACTAGGGTCTTCACTCTCCCAGGCTGGTATTCTTAAAAAAACTATTCAAAATGTCATTCATTAGTCTGGTTTACTGCCATCCACTTCTTTTAGGCTACCCTGGCTAGGGTCCTTTCAGATAGGTGCTACTCTGAGCATGGTCTGGGACTGGTGTCAGCTTAGAACAAGAAAAGGAACTGGAAAGTACATGCCTAGATATTTTATATTAAGTGACATTGCCATGACATCCAAGAGCATAATTTTTCTGATAATTAATTTTCATTGCATTTTACAAAGGTATTAGTTCACAATGGGTTGGACCTTAAAAAAAAAAAAAAAAAAAAAAAAAAGCTGGCCCTTTAGCCCAGATAGTTTGAAAAGCACTGCTCTGTATCCCTTTCTTTCTTCAGGAGGAGAACAGTCTCTTCTGCTGATACCTTGGGATTTTGGCAAATCTTTTCTTTGGTCAATCTAGCTCCATGGAAACAAATCTTGCCGCCCTTCTTCCCTTGTCCCCCTTACGGCATGGCCCCCATCCTGTTCAGCCTCTCCTGGGTATCCTCATCTTCCTTTGGCTGTTTATCCTGTCAAAGCTTTTCTGTAACATTCTTTACCCCTGCCTTCTATTCTAGATTCCTCTACTTGCCATTTCTCACTCACTTGTTCACTGAACTAATAAATTTAGTTAAGAGATGGTGTCTCACTCTGTTGTCCAGGCTGGAGTGCAGTGGTGTGATCACAGCTCACTGTAGCCTCAAATTCCTGGGCTCAAGCAATTATTGAACCTCAGCCTCCCTAGTAGCCAGGACTATAGGAGTACACCACCACACCCTGCAAATGTTTTTGTGTTTGTAGTGACAGAGTCTCACTATGTTGCCCAGGCTGGTCTCAAACAAGCTATCCTCCTGCCTTGGCCTCCCAAAGTGCTAGGATTACAGGCATAAGCCACTGTGCCCAGTCCCAATTTTAATTTTTTTTAATAAATGTGTATATTTAAGGTATACAACATGATGTTATAGGATATATGTATAAACAGAAAAAGGTGACTATTCAACAAATAAACATATTAATTACCAGTCACAGCAGGCACTGTACCAGGTGCCAGGGATATGGGACTAAAGGGATTCATGTTCTCTGAGTGTCATTATAAGAAGCCAAGATGGATACAGGGAAACCAGTGAGGGGGTCCAGGTGAGAAAGCATAATAGCTTGGATAAGGTAATGGTAGTGGTGACGGAGAACAAGAGTAAGAGTAAATATTATACATATTCTGGAAAAACAACCAAAAGAACATCCTAATAGACTGAATGAGAACCGTGAGAGAAAGAAACCTAGAGTCTGCCTCCTAGATTTCTAGCTTAAGCATCTAGTGATGGTGGCACCCTTAACTGAGACAGAAACCGAAAGTCCTGAGATTAATATCACTTGTTCTTTAAACTCTGTTACATGTGCAGGCTTTGGCTGGCCCATCTTACCTTCCTACAGTTTCTCTACAGATCCATCTAATTCTCAATTCTTCCAAACTTTTCCTGCCGATATGCATCCCTAGCCTAAATTCAGTTTGATTTTCATCCCTTTATCTGTCAAGATTGGCTAGGTTTTGTTACAGTAATAAACGTCCCAAGATATTAGTAGCTTAACTGAACAAAGGTTTAGTTCTTGCTCAGAGTACACGTCCATGGCAGGTCAGCAGTGGGGCTGTGCTCACTGCAGTCACTGATGGGCGGTGGCTGGCAGAGCTGTCCCCATCTGATACTTTGCCAGACTCTGGAGGGTTGCCATTAAATGCCCACTTGCCAGAACCAGTCATAAGACCATACCCAGCCACACAGGAAACCTACAGTGTGCCCAAAAGCAGGTAGAACCCCCGTAGTTAGATGAACAGGGCTGGCATAGGCCCCATCCTCTCTTCATCTACTTCTCATAACAGCCTTGTGAGGCTGACAATATTATGCCCAGGTTGCATATAAGGAAAGGAAGGTATATGAATATTTACACCAACAAGCAACATATCACATCAAGTGACCTAGAGCTCTCCTCACATTATCTTTGTAAAAGACCACTTTACATTTGAACACAGAACACCATGGTTTCCATTCTGTCAGAGGTAGCTCCCTAAATTTCAAAACCATCCTAAAGTGGGGAGACAGAAGCAGGGGACCTCATAAAAATTAATCAAAACACCACAGGGAAGCGTAAATGATTCTCACTCTATCTTTCATTTGTTTTACGTTCATGCCAGCCTATATTGTGTGAGGAAACTCCAAGTACATGATAGAGGAAGACGCTGGGGTTCTCAACCCGGAACAACTCCTGTGATTTCCACTTGCACAACATCTCTCAGACTCCCCAGCTCCTCTTCATCTCCACTGCATTCACCTTAGCCTAGGCCAGCATGCTCTCTTGTATGAATTTGGCAACAGCCTCCTAATCACGTCATCATGGTCCTTAGATCTCCCCCAATTCATTCCCCATTGAAGCTTGTATGATCATTTCAAAATGCAAGTTGGGTTTTGGTGATTTTCCTGCTTGAAAACGTTCAGCCAGTTCCTATAGTCCTTAGAATAAAGTTTGAAATCCTCATCCTGGTTCCAAAGCCCTGCATAATCTGGTCTCAGTTTTATCTTTGCCACTTTTCCTCCTTATTCTGGTTCCCACCTTGTTGCCTAACTCCTAGTGATCCTGGGATCTCAGATTAAGTGTCCCACACACAGCGAGCCTCTCTCTCTCCCTAGATTAGGCTATGTGTCTTTCCCTTCTCTTGTTTCACCTTAATAGCACCTACTTGCTTCCTGGTGCTTACTGCAATTGTTCTACATTTAAGTTTACTTGCTTAATGCCTGTGATCCTCTCCGACTTCTTCCTCCTATACCACCTACTCCAAGCCCCATGAATACAAGGACCTTTTCTATTTAGTTTACTCTTGCAATCCAACACAAAGCACAGCACTAGTATACAGCAGGGATTTAATAATGCTTGAATATGTAAGTGTGGAGCCATGCTATTATTTCAGGACACGCTGGTGTCCTACAATAATAATAGCTACTATTATTAATAATTATAATTATAGTTACTACTGTTACAATAGGAAGAGTAGCTAACATTTTGATAATATGTGCCACATTAGGCATTATTTTAATTTATTTTATATAAATGAACATATTAATCCTCACAACAGACCCATGAGGTCAGCACTAGTAGCATTTCCATTTCACAGATGAGGCACAGAGAAGGTTAGTGAAATGTCCAAAGTCACAGAGTGAGTATCAGAGCCTGCATTTGAACCCAGCTCAAAGTCTGTGCTATTGATTTCTATTACCAAATGCTTTCCCTTAAAAACAGAATAATTGTTTTCTCTGTCTTAATCTAAGGAAAAAATTAACGTGGAATTTCTTGGTGTCTTTTTTGTTTTAACAAGTTCAATTTTAAGGGTCCTAAGGGTTTTAAAACATGTCTGCAATGCTGCTAAATTCTACCTGACACAACCAACTCAGGAGAAACCAGCACACCCACCCCAGCCCTTTGTACTCTTTCCATTAATTTGAGGTCAAAAACTACCACTGATCCTTTGCTTAAATAATTCTTTGCCCTTGGGGAGGGCAGGGGAATGTCAAGAACAAGGGTGAAAACTGAACCATTAAAATTCTCCAAGCCTCCCAGTTTTTCCTGCAGGGCAAAAACAGAGTGATAAAGTAGTGCACCTACGCTGCCTGTTTTATGACTCTGGATTTTTCAAGAAGATATTCAGAGATTCTTGCCCCCATCACAACTCCAGTTGGTGTAAACATCATTTCCAGATATTTTCCAAAACGGCTCGAGTTGTCATTGATGGCAGTACATGCGTTCCCAAAGGCTTCCACCAGGGAGTTGACTTGTAGGATTTTCTCTCTCAGGGTCTGATTATTGGCCTGTGCCAAACAGAGAACAGTCAAAAAGGGACTCCAGAAACATGACTCCAGCAAAGTTGCCAGGCACCCATCCCTTGCCCGCCAAAATCCGCATTGTCTTTTTACAAAGAGTTCCATTTGGGGGAAGTTAGCATCAACCACCAACATCATTTTCTCATATGAGCAACTCCCCAAATCTGCATATGATCAGATTTGGCTAGATTAGGACAGCAGTTTTAAAACTGCAGCCATATTTCATTTAAAATCCTTGACAGATAAAATGCCTAACCAGTTTAGAAAGATTTCAAAATAGATCCCGTAAACTTTCTGGCATTTATCATAATATTCAATAAACCTTATCTATAAAAATTCCACACATTCTTAGTCACCTAGTACACTAATTCAGAGTGTAAATAACTACTGGATGATTTTTGAAGTCATTCTTTCAATATCGAGTTCACCAAGCTGAAAATTTTCATTTCCCTCAACTTTTGCTCAAAGACTTTTATTTTCCATCCCTTTAATTACTACAGTAGCTTTCTCTGAGCCTGTTTCTAGTGCTTAACCACTTTTACTACCTAACGGATGAATGTTTCTATTACATTGAAAACATGAAAATTAATTGCCGATGATCCAGTAAATTTGTGCTGGCATTAATTTCCTCCCTATGAGGAAATTATTTTCCTCCCTATGTGAAAGAAGGATAGCATGCTGACATCTCAACAGGCCTCGCTATCAGGAGGCAAACATAACAAAGATGGAATGTCTTTATGTAAGCCCTAATAAAGAAAAACCCAGTACTTCTGTCATTTATAAAATATGCAGTATGTAGGAAGTTCTAGCCATGATACATAAAGCGGGTTAGTCAATACCTTTCCCAAGAAAGTTAAATGCTGAACAATCAGGTGGGCGCTTTCTGTCTTCCCAGAGCCACTCTCTCCACTGATGACGACGCACTGGCACAGAAAATGGAGTGTCAAGTAAAGAATTTATAGCACAGAAACAACTCATGTGCTTCATATAACATCGACTACTGTACACCTTAAATTTTCACTGAGAAATCTCTTAGGAATCTTCCTGTTTCAGTACATAGACACCTTATTCAACCTTTTGCATAGCTACTTATTGTTCCATTGCACAGACGTACCATAATCTGTTTAAAATTAGTACAATATTGATGGATATTTGAGTTTTTTCTTTGTAATTATAAACAATATTGCAATGATGAATAACCTTATACATAAGTCATTATATTTTTATGAAAGTTCATATGCTGGAGAAATTCCTAGAAATGGGGATGTTGGATCAAAAGGTAAATACATTTGTAAATTTGATAGATATTACTAAATTGTTTTCCTAGGGATTATACCAATATATGAAAGTGCCTGCTCTCCTGTAGCCTCACCAACAGAATATGTTAGATTTTTGACAATCTGATAGGTTAAAAAATATGGCATCTCAGTGCAGTTTTATTCTGCATTTTAAAAATTATGAATGAGGCTTCTTTCCATATGCTTAAGAGGCTTTTCTTTTATGTGACCTGTCCATTTTGTTTGGCCATTTTTTATTGTATTGTTGATCTTTTTATCATTCATTTCTAGGAGCTTTTTATGTATAAAGGAAATTAGTAGATGTGATATAATAAAAATTATATATTGGGTCTTTGTCCCTGGTTCCTAGCACTGAGCTTCTAAAACCTTTGGAATTTCAATGAGCGGTAAAAGTATCTTTTGTTATTCACAAGGAGCCCCTTTCAACCATACCTCAGTTTATTCCTAACAAGGTGGTTCAAGGCGGAGCCCCTAGACAGCGTCAGACTGGTCATTAGAAAGATCAAACATGTGTGGGGCATGATGGCTCGTAATCCTAGCACTTTGGGAGTCCAGGGCAGGTGGATCACTTGAGGTCAGGAGTTCAAGACTAGCCTAGGCAACATGGTGAAATCTCACCTCTACTAATAATACAAAAATTATGCCAGCATGGTGGCATGTGCCTGTAATCCCAGCTACTCGGGAGGCTGAGGTATGAGAATCACTTGAACCCAGGAGGTGGAGGTTGCAGTGAGCTAAGGTTGTGCCACTGCACTCCAGCCTGAGGCAGACAAGAGTAAAACTATGTCTCAAAAAACAAAAGAAAACAAACAATCAACAACAAAGAAAGATCAAACATGTGATTGGAATGTGGGAACTTTCAGCCCTACCTCCCAACCTCTAGAAAGAAGAGGGAATTCTGAGATTAAATTATACAAATTCTTGAACAATGAGATTCAGAGAGCTTCTGAGTTGGTGAACACCTCGAGGTGCTGGGAGGGGGGTGTACCCAGAAAAGTCATGGAAGCTCTGTGTGCCATGTCCCCTTCCTGCCCCATATACCCTGCCTTATGTGTCTCTTCCATCTGGCTGTTTCTGAGTTATACCCTTCATAATAAACTGGTAAATGTAAGTAAAGTGTTTTCCTGAGTTCCTTGAGTCATTCCCAGTGAATTATCAAACCTGAGGAGAGTCACAAGAACCCCTGAACCCCTGGACTGATATTCGGCTGGGCAGAAGCATGAGAAGCCTAGGTACTCCATTTGCAGCTGGAATCCAAAGTGGAAACAGACTTGTGGCCCTACTCGGTTAATCTGTGGAGTCTGCGCTAACTCCAAGCAGTGTCAGAATTGAATTACCCAGTGGTCTTGGAGAATTGGTTGGTGTTGGAAAAAATACAACATTTGGTGTCAGAAGTGGTGTCATAAAAGACAACACAGTAAGACAACTTCTGAACTTAAAAACTATGTATTTCTCTCCATTTACTTCCTCTCTATGAAATCTAGGGACATTTTACAAGTCTCTGGGGAAGGTAAGAATTTGGAGTAGCTAAGTTCCTAAGCTACAGTAAATCCATGTATTCCATTTTGTAATATACACTGTTAAAATATCATCTATTACTCAGCAAACCCCAAAGCTGGAACTTCCCAGGTCTTAGGAAATCCATACAGTGATACTCTCAGAAAAATTGCTTGCCAAATTAGACTACTTCTATTTCAAACAGAATAAGGAAACAAATAAAAATATACCTATTGAAAGTAAAGGGGGATCAAAGGTTAGATATATCACTACTGTGAATTAGAAGGCTAGAAAAGTAAAATGTATGAGCTTGTGTTTAGCATTGAGTTTAAGGTTTGTTCATTCTCTACCCAATCTATCACAATTTTTCAGCAGCTAAATGATGTGGCACATGGTCACTGCCAATCTCTGTGCAATATTTCATACAAAAAGGACTGAATCATGACAATTCTAAGACCTTAATAGGAAAGAATTTCACTTATGCCATTGTACATGCTGTTTTATGACAATCATTGCCATGTAATCAGGTTGTGTTTACACTATTCTCATCATATTCATATTAGAAAAATTTTTATTACATCTTATCAGAGAAAATGAATGCTCTTGATGTGAATGTTTTGTGTTTCTTGAAAAGCATTTTCACATTCTCCTGACGCTATGGCTTTGTCTATGCGCAAGTTCCACTGAGCTGCCATCTCATCTCCTGTTTCTTCAAGTCAGCACCAGCAACCAGAACGAAAAGCTTTCAGGGAGACCTAGGAGCTGACGAGGAAGACAGAACATGTCTTAACTGTGTGGTTCCGTAGGAAAGGAAGGGGAGTTCCTACCTGGTCTTTGCTGAGAGTAACCATGCACTGGTAAGCGGCATCTGCTGATGCAAATATGTGGGGGGGATTGGAGGCACGTTTTACCCCATGATAAAGTCTGGAAAACTGAAGGAAAAATAATTAAAGGAAAATCTTCCCTGGACCATCTAAAACTCCACTCCCTATTACCCATGAAACCAAGACTCTGTCACTTATTAGGGGACTTGTTGGGTTAGGAAGATTGTAGAGTACAGGTTGCGGGGACTTCAGGCGTGAGTTCAAATTTCACTTCTGTTACTGGCTCCCTGAGCTAGTTCAAGGGAGTTTACTCTATGCTAAGTCTCCTTGTCTGCCAATTAGGCTTAACAATAGTACCTGTTCCACGTGGTGTGAGAAGTGAGGTAACCCAGTGTCTAACATGCAGTAAGCACTTAATAAATGTTAACTATTATTGTTATAGTTTGCTTTAAAAAGGAATCCCCGAGATGTAAAAATTCCATTTGTATTGCATTACTATCTGCACTTTTGAGTATACACACCTAGAATAGCATAATTTTATTCTTACTTTTTCTTTCTTTTCATTTGCCCTTGTGAGTTTTAATTTCCTATTAAGAAAACGTATGCTCTTAAAACATCCCTTACCTGTGGAGAGTATATGCTCAGATTCTGGAAGGGGTTTAAGGCAATTAAGATGTCTCCAACATATGTGTAAATTAGCAAGTCGGCATAACGTTTCTGCAACTGATGGATAATTGTATCCTAAGAAAAGGATAAATGATATTGAGGGTAAATATTATTTCCAATCAATGGATAGATTCTAAAAATGACAACAAATTTATTCTTACAAGAGCATCTTTCTCTAAAGATGAAAGTAGTCCATTTAAATCACACAGTGACCCTAATGATCCTGAATTAATTAAAACAATGCCAGTATTTGCTTTGAAAGAAGAAAAAATAGGAATATACTAAAAGAATTAGGCCCATCAGTCAAAATGTTGTATTTAAATTTTTATTTAATAAGCTGTTCCTACTGATAGAGCATAGACAAAATGGTAAGTTTGTTTCTCAAAGCACTGCACTTAAAATCTAGGTGGGAGAAATACAAACTTTAACACTTGTTATTACACTTTAGTGATTTAAGCATTGAAACAGTCCCCAGAGTTAGACTCACCATGAACAGGTCCAGTGCAATTAACAGCTCTATTAAACATGCATATTTTAAATGGGGATTATCACCGACTTCAAATTTAAAATTCAAGCTATATTAACTTCACTATTTCCCTAAATGAAGCGCTTCCTTATGAACAACAAACAATCTCTTAAGGGTTAATTGCAATATTTTATCAAATTTTATCAAACAGAAAATTATTTCAGCTGATATAATCCATCATTAAGGCTACACTATAAAAGACTTTATTGGAAAAAAATCCAAACCCTTTTCTCGTCATCATTCTAGCGACTATCTAAATAAACACAGCACAGGATCAGTGTCACAGCAACTGAAAGCTTCCTGAGCTTCACCCCATGGATACAAAAACAAGCAAATTTTCAAATGACCTTAGGAGGACATGGTCTGCAACAGAAAGGTAAGATCAGTCACATGAAACAAATGTCTTCAATGAGAATTGTCTACTAAATAGTTAATACCTCATCCAGAACCTCTAGGTTGACCAAATCATCCTCAAGGCAGTATTTTTCAGCATCTTCCACATGATAAGGTCTTCTGGTATGCATCCTCTCATGCCTAGAAATTCATCAAGAGAGTTTAAGCATTAAGACAGCAAATAATGTAGTGGAAAGTGAGCAGCAAGGATGGCTCATTCACAATCTTATCTCATGATATGTTCAGAGACTTCAGAGATGGGGATAGGAGTCCAGTCCAGGTCCCCAAGCTTTTCCTGTCACTGTAGAACTACTGGGATAAAGTGATCTCCACAGTTCAAGTCTACTTTCTGCCAGAGTGAGGAGTGCTACCAGACGGACCCTCCTAATACATGTATTTGCTTTTCCTAAATGCCAAAGACAGCACTTCCAGAATAAACAGCTCTGATTTCTGCTCAGTGTCAGGCACAGAACTTTCACTGGGGTATAGCCATGAGTGCCTTACTTGCCTTGAGGTCTTCTTGCCCTATCTACCAGCAGCACTCCCAACTTTTATGATATTTTAACCTACGGAACATTTTCAGAGATTAATATAGTAAATACCAAAGAATTGATCATTGTTTATGTTTTTTATTGATTTGAAATCCCTTTGTGACTCTTGTCCCATCCCACTCCTCTCTCATGAGGTGACCACTATTTGATGGGTTTCCTTCCAGTCTATTTTAAAATATTGGTCATACGCATATATGTACCCATGAGCAATATACAGGTTCTGTATGTTTAGTTATAAAAATGATATCATACTTAGGTTTTATTCTGCAAGCTTACTTTTTTCATTAAACATTTTTAAAGTCTATCTATCTACCTACCTACCTACCTAGTTCAGTTACTTTAATCACTGGGTAGTATTATACTTTGTGAATATGTACCTATTTATTAGTCAGTCCTATGGGTTTTTTGTTCGTTTGTTTTTCAAATTTTATTTATTTATTTAGCAATTTTTAGAGATGGGGTCTTGTTTTGTCACTAGGCTGGAATGCAGTGGCATAGTCATTGCTCACTGCAGCCTCAAACTCCTGAACTCAAGCAACCCTCCCTACCCAGCTTCTCAACTAGCTGGTACTAGAAGCGTGTGCTACTGTGCCTGGCTAATTTTTAAAAATTATTTTTTGTAGAGATGGGGTCTTGCTTTATCGTCCAGGCTAATCCTGAACTCCTGGCTTCAAATGATCCTGCCACCTGGGCCTCTCAAAATGCCAGGATTACAGGCATAAGCCACCACACCCGGCCTATTCGGTCCTACATTGATCAACATTTAGGCTGATTCCTTTTTTTTTTTTTTTTTTTTGCTACTAGTAACAATGCAGCACTTAAAGTTGTATATACATCTTTTTGTGTAAATATGTGGGTTTTTCTCCTGGAGGGCACTGTTCACCAGGGATTTAAAAATCTTGTTTGATAATAACAATCCCTTCTGGTATACTAAAATATAGTTCTTTAATGTTTAAAACTAACTCAAGGGCAAAGTAGGCCTTCCCATAGTTCATTTCATAAACTCACCACTCCTCAATGTGGTTTAGGGGGAAAACATTGGCTAGAAGAGCTCTGGGCCCTAGTTTCAGAGTTGCTAGCAATGTGGTATGAGATACTCAGCAAATCCCTTAACAACCAGTATCTCAGTTTTCTTCTTCTTTTTTTTTCATCTTTTAATGGAATTGCTAGGCTTGTGTCAGTGGCTTATGCCTGTAATACCAACACTTTGGGAGGCTGAGGCGGGTGGATCATCTGAGGTCAGGAATTCGAGACTAGCCTGACCAACATGGAGAAACCCCGTCTCCACTAAAAATACAAAATTAGCCGGGTGTGGTGGCACATGCCTGTAATCCTAGCTACTCAAGAGGCTGAGGCAGGAGAATCCCTTGAACCTGGGAGGCAGAGGTAGCAATGAACCAAGATCGCGCCATTGCATGCCAGCCTGGGCAACAAGAGCGACACTCCATCTCAAAAAAAAAAAAAAAAAAAAAAAAAAAAAAAAAAAAAAAAAAAAAAATAGAATCACTCACAACTGATCTATCTCACAGGTTGCTGTGAAGCACATACAGTCATGGATATAAAAATGCAATAAAGTTGAAAACATGGACTAATTACTATTCTTACATCCTTGTTAAAATGTGGAATCAACAATTTGCATAACTACACACATTACTCCGAATATCATTGACTAAACAAAATCATACGTGAACTGTCCTCGTACACACTGTAAATTCACTAGCACAGAAGCATGACTTCTTGGTTCTTCTCTGTCACTTTTATGCCCATCATCATCACAACTTAAGAGGATATCACCCACCAATACAATTCTATCTAGCTAGATCCTAGAAGGTGGTGCTGACGGCAAGTTTCACGGTAAGTACCAGTTAGAAGTCATGGAGCCTTGATGTACACCTTACTCTTTGGTGTGCATTTCACAAAAGTAGGTAAAAAGGAAGAAGCACACTTATCAGCTCTGCATATTGAGTCTTGAGCTTATAAGGTCATCAAAATGGGCAAATAAAACTGATTTTTCTATTTCTAGCCTATTAAAGTAAATCTTACTTTTCAGTCACCATCACTGATAGATTTGAAAAACGGATATTTGAAGCGTGCTATCAGTTATCTTCAGTTCTAGAACCAGTTTTGCTGCTAATTAATATAAAGGTCCAAAGCACAATGAAGCTTAATTTTTATTTAATCAAATCAAATTTATAACCTAAGCACTTTAAAATTATTAAACAGAATTATTTCTCTGTCTTTACATATTGATGATGGCAAAGAAAAACCAAATTGGTTTGTAATACACATTTTTACTAAAACTCAGAGCTGCTGCCTGCCTCTAGCTAACCATTTTGCTAAATAAAACAGCAGGAGGATATATATTTCTGACCAAAATCCCCTTCACATAAAACCTAAGAATAATTTTGCTTGATGTTCATCAAAAATAAAATATCATACAACATTTTAATGAAATAAATTACCATATGAAATTCAGCTAGTTATCTCCTTCCTACATTTATATCTTATTGCATAAAATAAGCTAAGTCAGAGTTTATTCTGCACATCGTTTGACAAAGAAAATCGATAATTAAAAAATTGCCTCAGATCTGGTTCTGGTCAAGATGGAGTAAGCACTCTCCACTCTTGTCTCCTCAGTGAAGACAACTAAATACCCTGGACAGAATGTATGCAGCAGCTATCTCAAGATGCTGAGAAGTAAACTGTAACATGTAGATTAGGGAAGGAAGTCAGAATTCAAAATACTACTGAACCAATGGTGAGTTTTTCAGGGTTTTTTTTTTCCTTCAGTAACTCCTGACCTGGACTTAATGGCAGCCTGAGTTGCAAACAGGAATGCCGAGCTTCACGTTGGATGACATTTTTACAAGCCAGTTAAAAATGGAAGCACTGACAAAACCTTACTCGCAATCTCACAAATAGATGCAGTCTAGTAGAAAGTTTTGATTTTCAGTGTGAATATGCACAACGCAATATCACTAGGGTCAAAATTGGTATCTTCTGAGCCGGAAGCAGATTGTATGCTATGCCAATCGGTCTGCCAGATTTAAGTTTCAAGAATCATGCAGATGTCTGTAAATCTGAGCTTGATTCTTATTTTAAAAAATCTTCCCCAATAATATTGTATTAACAAAAAATAACTTTTTAAAAATTTTAACTGCTATTATTAGCAATGTGTGGCCTCTTTCCTTGCTTCCAGGAAATCAAGTTCTTTAGAAATATTTGCTCCTAAAAGTGAAGTAGGCAATCTAGAATTTGATGTAGATGCAGGGCATCTCTACTACTAAATGGACAAAGGCCACTTCATGTTCCCAACCAGAAAAAAATATATACATATATATACACATATATATGTGTGTAGCACTATTTCTGCCTTCCCCAACTAGCGTTCTTTGGAAACTGCTGCCTGCTTAGCTTTCCTCCTCTGGCTATGGGGTTTGGAGAGTCTATTGAAGAAAAAAAACATTATTTATTTCAATTTTTAATCTCCTTTAAAAACATTATCCTAGACTTTGCATAAGCTTATAAAAAGCGTTATGTTGTTTTATATTTCCCTATCTTTAGCTGAAGTTAATAAAAATAAATTTGGGTTAATTTTTTCAATTTTACTGAGTTAAGTGATTTGTGTCATCAGCAACTATAGATCTTAATTTCCTTTAAATTCATATGCTCCATCTAGTGCCCTACTTGAGAATAGCATCTATTATCAATTTTTGCTGACGAATTCCTCATTTAGTGTCAAAATTACAGATTTGCAACTAAAAACTACTTGGATTGAGTATTCCCAAAGCTCTGAGGAATGCAGACATAGATAAATGAATGGATAAATAGCAAAAAAATCCTATTAAATCAAGAGCATGTGCTAAGACATTGTAGTTTTAGTAAAATAAAACTCAGATGTTTTCAAATTCCAGTAAAGTTGATACTGCTTTTCCTAGATTTCCTACTTGTTTTTATGAGTCTGTAAGTATGTTAGCTGCCAAGGCTGGCTTCTCAGACAGAGTTTGCGAGTTGGAGCTTAGAGGGAAAGTCTTGGCTTGAACTGGTTCCAGGAGTTTGGCTTTGGTGCGGCAGTGGAGGGGCAGGTTATGGACAGCAGGCCTGGCCTAGGGTTCCAGGGATCAGGTAAAGGGGAAACTCGTGCCTGAGTCCATGAATCAAGTAGGGTGGGAATGAGGGCAAGTCTGTACCATCAAGTCCAGGGAAATGGGTGCAGCGTAAGAATAGAATCTGAAGAATGGGAAAGACAGAGCCAGAGGTAGAGGCTGGGAGTTCCCCTAAAACAGTGGGCATAGATGAGGTAGAGGACGGGGGTCTTTGTTGAAACCTTTGGTCCAGCCAATGAGTGGGAAAGGAGCTCTGGAAGGTACCAAACAGGTTCAAATACTAGAGGAATTATCCTCATGAAATAAATTCCTAAAGTGCTGCTGCTTTCTTTCACCCTAGTTTAATCTCTATATCTGCATTATGGGTAAAACCATTTCTGTGTGAATGCTCTGTAATATCCCATCAGTGCGCCTGATAGCTTCTTTGTTAGAGCTGCTAGTCCTATGAACTATGTTGACAAACATATTTTGCCCAAAAGTGACTCCTTAATCAATTAGCCTCTTTCTGTCTGCCAATTATACCTGTGGAAGTGGAGACTTCCATATAGATAGATACAAATGGGGCTGCAAGAACTTCACGTAGGTTAGACAGGATACGTTCTTCCCTTCACTCCCCAACTATGATGAAGAATAAGTAATAAAAGAAGGTGCTCTAAATCATAATTCAAACATGAGAAGAAAAAACTCTTTTAGCTTATCAGTTCAGCCTAATAATGATAATAACAATAAGCAATACACTAGTGAGAGGTTAATCTCGGCACTGAGAAATACCCCCTCACTTCTTAGACAGTCACTCCGCATCAGTACCATTGTGAAGGTCACCTCTGGCTCTGCTCCTCCACACTCAAATAAGATCCCTCTCCTCCATCCAAGAGTGGAACTACAAGAAGTGGAGAATGACTAACACTGCCACCAGATTCCAGATGGAAAGGAAGTGAAACTTGTTAAGGATAGAGAAAAAAAAAAAAAAAATCATGTCTTTCATTTTTCATTATCAAAATAGTTTATATCATATAATAAAAATAAAAAAAATAGATCATCTAACAAAAAAAAAAAAAAAAAGACAGAGAGAGAGGGAGAGGGAATAGGAAAAAGTTCCAAACTCAAAGATGTCAGTCCTCGCCAGGCGCGGTGGCTCACGCCTATAATTCCAGCACTTTGGGAGGCCGAGACAGGTGGATCACAAGGTCAGCAGTTCAAGACCAGCCCGGCCAAGATAATGAAACCCCATCTCTACTAAAAATACAAAAAAATTAGCCAGGTGTGGTGGCATGTGCCTGTAATCCCAGCTACTTGGGAGGCTGAGGCAGAAAATTGCTTAAACCCAGGAGGCGGAGGCTGCAGTGAGCCAAGATTGCTGCACTGCATTCCAGCCTGGCAAAAGAGCGAGACTTCGTCTCAAAAAACCAAAAAAGCCAGTCCTCAAGAATCTAGGACAAAAGCCTCCATGGCCATAGAGAGAACTCACTCCCTTATCACTACATTCAATGGATTCCATATAAGAAGGAAAACATTATTCAAAACTGAGAATAGGTTACTGTTACTAAAGTCAGTGATGTTGAATATTTCTTCCAAATCTTTATTTCCATTCAATATACCCTTTGAGAATATAGCCAGTGAAAAAGAAACTTTTATTTAACTATATCATCATGGGCCTAGAATAAGAAAAACACTAGCAGACCATTGAGGAGTGATGTTATTCTACTGAGAGTCAAATAGGGACAGAGACAGCAGCTGGATACCTTTAGCTACATGAACTGTATCTTGACCCTGAACTTAAGGCTATATCTATCAAACATTACAATGCATAGATTTAAAAATAGGAGAATTGTTTGGGTGGAAATTATTACAGTATTTGCCCATTTTTCCTCTAAGCAGTTTTGGCCAGAATCCCAATAAATCAACATCTTATCATTAATCATATTAAACAGTATTTGATATACCCAACTTCTCTAAGCAGCAAGAAACAGTAACACCAGCACAAAATTAATATTAATTAACTTATTCACTCATTTGTAGATAGATATAGGTATAGATAGCTAGCCGATACTAATTATAGCAAGGCGTAGATTGATTTCTTCTGTTAGGAAGGTAGGGGGATCCTTAACCTCCCATGTGTCACGCTTCTTCAGCACTTTATGAAGTAATCTTACCAGAGTTATTTCACTTACATAAGAACCCAAGAACCCATTAGTGTATATAATATGGGGTCTGTGTGTGTGTGTGTGTGTGTCCATGCATGCGGACATTTGAGGGTAGAAAAGGGAGAGAGTGAGCAAGGATTACTGGGGAAAGCTGGCAGTTAAATAGTGAGAAATCTGTTTTTAAAGGTCATTGCTGCAGGTTGAAATCAGAAAAGCTGAAGTCATTGTTTTAATCAGCCTCAGGCAAATTTTTGCAAGGGCAGAATTACAATCCATTAAACAGAGCAGAAAAAAAAACAAAAACCCAGAAACTTAATTCTTCTACCAAGTAATACTTAGAACAGACCATTGGCATTTAGGGTTTAACATCCGTGGTTTCAGCTAGTACCAAGCCACCTGCAGGGCACGGCATGCTGGATGTTGTAATTTCACTAAGGTTCACGGTTGAGTTCGTGGTTGTGGCAGAAACAGCCAAGTCCTTCCCCTGCCTCCACTCACATTCCAGACAGTGGTTTCCTTCTTCTCCCAGCAACTCTTGTAAAGTGATAAAAAGCATTTTTTCAATCTACTTCTCTGAACTTTAACCGTGAAATGACACACCAGATGATACTAATGTATTTAGGGATTTGTAAAGCTGGCTGGGGAAGAAGTCTTTTTGAAGATCAAGGAAATAGGTGCTGATATAAAAGAAATGACCAAATAGTTTAAAAACACCCCCGACAGATTAAGTAACAATGTACCCTGAACCATTGTTCACATGGTTTTAGGGCTTCTTAACCTCCTTTAAGAGAGTAAGACTTGGATTCATAGCTGCTCTATTGTACCTAAATTAAATATATGCGTTGACAAAATTATAATTTACTGGAAAAACTTAAATGTCAATGGTGTCATACATACACTATAACCAGCACCAGGTAATGGTATCTATCAAATCTCAAATAGTACAATGTCACTTCTCCTCAGGTGCCTCTGCTGTCCCATATCTATATCTGTAGTGTATATATATAGTGAAATGGAGATGAATCATATCCTGGCTTTCCAAAAAGCACTCAGGAAAGCCTGAATGGTTAGACCCAAGAGAATTGAGACAGGGGCCTAACAAACTCAAGCCCTCTATGTACAGCACAGCTTCTGCTCCATGTGAAAAAGCTCTCCATGATTCTTAGCCTTGCTCTTGAATACTCTTCCATATGCACCACTACTGAGATGGACCACTTCCCTGTCACACTGTTGTGTCAGCACCACCCTCCATCCCCTCCCTGTGATGGAAACTGGTATTCCCCTTGCTCCCCTCTGTCTTTTCCCAACCATTGTTCTCCCTGACCAATCTCCCCCTTTTTAAAAGTTCACATCACACTCTTATGTCATCCTTTTTGGCATGTGATCCCCAATTTACCTTACTACCCTTTCTCCTGATAGCAGTCTTCGGTGTTCCCATGTCCTACTAATCACTTTGTTAACACTTCCCACATTCTGATCTAAGAGGTCTTCAACTGGTCAACACTTGAAAACCTGTTTACTTCTATTTCACTGAAGTTGTCCACAAGTTCAGCTATCCCTAGTTCCTAATTATCTCTCAGAAGTTCCCAGGATCTCAATTCTACAATCCCTTTTCTCATCAACCCCTCAATGAATCTGCTTTTCATCTTCATTATAATAGCCAGTCCCCAGACTACATCAGCCTCAAAGTCAGTAAGCCACTCTGGTGGCACTTTCTCCCCTACCCCCAGAGATCCCAAGGACACTCTTCTACTAACCTCCATTCCCTTGCTTCATTGCCCACTCATCGTGTCCACTGAAGCCAGTCTCCAGCCTGAAGAAGACCATAGTGTCTGCTTTCTATACTCCTAATTCCTTGCCGCTAAGGGTTAATCGAGATGACGGATGAGAAAGGCAGCAGCGGTGATGGTACATTTTCTGAGAGTTTCTAGGGCCTAATGCTATTGTGAATACTCTACATGCATTATCTTAAAACGCTGATTAACTTCACTACAATAGGATGCTATTCAGTTATGTTCCACCTGGGTTTTCTGTGCTATTAAGTAATCATGATGCCTGTCTTTAATTGACCCTTTACCATATTCCTCATAGTAGCTATCTCAAAGATTTCACACTTCCCTGGAGTCCACAATCCACTCTCAACTTTGACACCTTGCTAAATTTTTTTTGAAAGATAAAGATCATTCAACATGAATTTCCTCATAATACCTCCTCTCCTCATTTAAGTTTTATGAATACTTTTGTCCAACCTTTGTCTTTCCCAACTTAGAGTTTCTCTCTAAGGTCAACCTTCCTCTTAGGCCCTTGATCCACTCCCTCTTGCTTCCTCAATTGCTTCCTTTCTTCTGTCTTCAATGTCTCCCTCTATATATACCCTTTCCCTTCACCTCTCCAAGTGTTCCCCATCCTTTAAGAACTTGCATTCTTCCCTGCAGCCCCCCTGAAACTACCAACTTCTCTCTCCCCTGGGGAAGTACTAAAGTGGACAGAACATTCCTTACCTTTGCAGGAATAGTAAGAAAGTTCTCCCTGCAGGTTGTAAGTTTCATGATTCTGTATCAGCTCTCAAGTCCAAAAGAGCTGCTCCAGCTGGAGGGTCCAAGACTGCTTAGACCATGGAAGAACTCTCCTTTGGGTGGAAAGCTGGAAGCTTTGTGTAATATCCGGAAGTACTTGGCATTACATTTGATAAACTATAAAGATGTGTCTTGCAGTTTCTATGTGACTGCAGTGTGAGCCAGGCCAGGGAGGCAACCCAGTTTGGGTAGGCCCCAACACCCTTCTTTATTTCCCTAATCTGTCTCAATCTATCACTAAGTCCTGACAATACCATTATTGTAATATCTTCTGCCATTTGTAATTACTAACTGCTCCCTGGCTGCAGCCTTGCCCTGCTTCCTTCCATTCTCCATACTGCAACCAGAACAACTTTCTGGAATTCTTCAATGGCTCCCTAGCACCTAAGAAACAAATTCAAGTTCCTTAGGCCCATTATGACATGGCTCCTGTCTAT
>NW_016107425.1:383083-403248 GCF_001604975.1 Cebus imitator | reverse complement strand
GTTCTCACCTGATTCTTGTCTGTATCACACACCAGACTATTAGCTCTTTATCAGGAACTGCATCTGACTTGCCTTTGTAGTCCCTCTGTTCAGCACAGGGCCTGACACATACACACATATAAATGCCTCTTGAATGAATAAATTAGATATTGAATAAGAGATAAAATGGATACTTTTAACATTCAGTACCTCAGTAGTGTTTATTTTCATGATCTTTTACAGTAAGTAAAAAGATGAATTTGTACAGATTATGGGAAAGAGGTAGTGTTAAAAAGAAAGACTCAGAATTAAATAGACCATATATACTACTACTAACATTTATGGAGGGTGCACTATTCTAAGCATTTTACATGTATTGACTCACAGAACCCTCAAAATGTTCCCCATTTTATAGAATAAACTTTGGAACAGGAAGATTAAAAACTTATCCAGTAAGTGGCTGGCCCGAGATGAAAACCTGGCAGAGCCTATGGACTTTTTTTTCTTTTCTTTTCTTTTTGAGACAGGGTCTCACTCTGTTGCCCAGGCTAGAGTGCAGTGGTGCAATCACAGTTCACTGCAGCCTCGGACTCCTGGGCTTCAGTGATTCTCTCACATCAGCCTCCTGGCACTACAGACGTGTGCCACCATGCACGGCTAATTTTTCTTTTACTTTTTATTTAATTTTTTAGTGGAGATGAGGTCTCGCTATAGTGCCCAGCCTGGTCCCAAACTCCTGGAATCAAGTGATCCTCTCACCTCAGCCTCCCAAATGCTGGGATTACAGGTATGAGCCACCACACCCCGCCAAGCCAGTGGTTTTAACTACTACATTGCACTGCCTGCCAGGTGGCCATAACTGTGTAGAAAAATGATGAGTGGGTCACTTGGCCTCACTCATCTGTACAGTCACCTCAATTTTTCTGTTTTTTTCTGCTTTAACTTAGGAACTCACAACTTTAAATATATTGATTTATCATCAGGGAATGATATTTGAGAGTTTTTCCTGGTGGGCTGAAAACATCTTTGTAGCCAGCTCCTTGCCAGTTGCTAAGAGGAAGTAATAGTACAAGATAGATGGCAGGTTAAGTGTCAATTACATGCATTGTGTTTCCTTTGGAATAAATTTTCCTACATCCTAAGGAAGTGACTGTTTAATAGTGCTGATGCCTATTTGTGAGGTTGTATTTTTTTAATGATAGTTCAAAGAAACACAAACCACTGAGTGAAGCTCAAGATTACAAGGACCCTGTGAGAAGCCTTTGCCACCACATCAAAGGAGTTAACAAAGATAAAGAGAAATTAGAGAAAGGGGATGAGAGAGGCCGGTGTTACAATTTTCTATGGTAAAAGAAGAAAGGTTTTGGTTTCTTTAAAAAGAGAGAGAGAGAAAGCATAGATCTGGACAGGCAAAGTCAGGCAAATGTGAAATCCAGATAATCTGGCAAATGACATCTCAGAAATCATTCTGTGGCAAATCCCAGAACAGGAAGACAAAGAGGAGATGTTGGATTTGACTTACAGCCTTTAAATATTGGGGGTTTTTTTGCCTGGTTTGTTTTTTCTTTATTTTTGGTGGTGGTGGTGCCGTGTGTGTGTGTGTGTGTGTGTGTGTGTGTGTGTGTGTGTGTAGGTGGGTGGTAGGGGTGGTGGCTGGTGTACAGGAACCAAAACGAGGGAGAAAAGAGATTTCAGCTCCCTGTGGCTTAAACACAGGCTCCTACTGCTTCAAAAAGATTCAACGTCACAAGAACTTATCTGCATTTCTCTACCCTGTAGGGAGGCCATAGAAACAGAAATGGCAGTGGAAAAAGCAAACAAGTAGGAAAACAAAAATCGGTCCTGAGCTATCCAAAAGGGAACCTGGTGTGGTGGTGGAGAAAAATCAGCAAAATATAGTCACCTTGAAACTATACCTCCAGCTCTAAGAGTTCTGATGCAATGTTTGGCTTTTTGATTAGTAAACAATTCTCTGCAGAATACATGATTATTTCCAGAACTTGTAACTTAGGATATCTTATTTTCTTCACCTCCAGTACTCTGAATGTTCTTTTAATAATAACAAACTGGAGCTTATCTACATCCTGGATGGTTTCATAAAACCAAATAATTGGTGAGCATAGGAAGCAGGTTTATTTGCATTTAATTTTTTTAAAAGAGAAATTCTGCCACCCTCTGGACAGAAATCAAAGATCTATTTCTTAGGGATTCACCAGGGAATACTGTTTAAAGCACTTGCCCCTGAAAATAAACATTTAAAAAAAAAATCTACCTTCTAAAAAAAAGAGGATGAGGTAGGGTAGAAACCACAGTTGCTTTAGGATAAGCAATACCTGAAAAATATTAATTAAGAATACAAAACTGACTCTAAGGAGTTTTAAACTAAAGAGAAAATGGTCTCAGAGCACATTAGAGAAACAGTCTCCAGTGTTCAGCTCATAATCTTCCCAAAATCATGTTACAGCCTACATTATTGCTCTTCAGTCTACAATGGCCAAGCAAAGGTGTTTCACACAACGTCAGCCATGGTTGCTTTTATACAGTTACCTTTATTGGTAAAAAAGAAGTCCAAATTTCTATTAAATGTAAATCTATATATCTTATATCTATTGATTTTTAACTAAAGCTAACTGAACTCCAGGGCAGAGTAAGATTTCCGTCACTTGAGAGAAATTGGCCGTGAGAACACAAATGGGCAGTTTGTTTCTGAAGCTTTCCTGCTCTTGTCCACTGGGCATGGAGTACTTAATGTCATGTAAATAAAACTCTTAAAAATGCAGGGATGTGATAATTACCAGTAATAATGCTGGGCAAATCAAAACACATGACATGACATATTCATAAACAACCACAGGGAGAAAGAAGAAAGAGTACAGTACCTGGTTTTCACAACAGGATTTAGATGCTTCTGGTCTTGGAGAACCTTAGCCAGCTGTTTTTGCAGAAACAAAACCTTTCCATGCACTCCTTTAATAAATGGGTGGTCAAGGAGATGTGTGACAGAAGGTCGCCTTTCAAAATCCTTAATAAGACACCTGTTCACAAAAATCAATAAACAATCCAAAGTACAATCTTAGACACCCTGTTCCCCTATGAATATGGGAGAGAGAGAAGGTAAAAACTCATTTATAAAACCTGATCATTGGTTAATGATAAACAGCTCTTTATTAATATGTACCAGAAAATAGAAAAACAGTAATTCCCTATTAGTTGAATTAATTAAAACATCAGAAATCTGTTTGTTTTAAGCAAAGTTGAAAACACAATTTCTACCATCAATTTGAATTTTTACCATCAATTTTTAAATTTTTAAATTTTAATTTTTTAAGTGTTACACCTATTTGTGAGGTTGTATTTTTTTAATGCCGTCAATTGTATTTTTTTAAACCACCAATTTGAATTTTCATCACTGAAAATAGACTGCTCAATATTCTATCTGCATTTTCATTACAGAAAAATATTTTCAGTGGAGTCAAGTTGATTCATATGTATACTTTCTTTCAGAAATATGTAGAATTAAATACTATCACTTCAATTAAATCCTAATATACAAAAAGCCCCTTGTTTAGTTGTGGGGAAATGCATTTAGGAGTTATAAGGAAAGAAACTAATCATAAAGAAACATTCATAGAGAAAGTTTGGCAGCTTGATTTCTAATGTCTCCTGAAGAACCAGAAAAACCACAGAACAGGAAGTGACTACAATATAATTCAGATGAATTGGGATAGAATTATACAAACAAGGAACAAAAAGTCCATTCAAAATGGCAAAAATTTGGTTGCATTTAAATTCTTCTGTAGTTAATTGGTTAAAACCACACCGTTGTAACTACTTTCTGTTTCAGATTCAAAATCCTTTTCAAAACAAACAACGATTTAGTACATTTTGGTGCACCCTCTGTGTTATTCAAGATGATTTTGATACAGGGAAATTTCCAGTGAAGTTGAATCTGATGAATACCCCTCCAACTGCCATCACATTTCTAGTCTGCGTAGCTGCCCTTGGCCAGAGGAAGAAATTTTAACATCCACCCTTTTAAGCTATCAGTCTTTAGCCCACATCGGAGGCTTAGGATAAATGGATGCCATTCTGCCCACTCCATGAAATAAACGTCTTTAGTTTTCTCAACAGTGACATGCCAGCATCATCTGAAACACAGCATATTTTTAATGAAATTCACTGACAAATGGTAAAAAAGTTCAGCCTCACCTTGAACATGCTTTCAAAACATTTAAGCAGAATTCTTGAAACAATCCACAACCATTAGACTTACAAAAAAGTTTTAGCCTTTGCAATTTTCAGTTCAAAACACTTTCATATCCCCTACCTTCTAGCCCTGAAAAGATATTCGGTAAATTTCCCAGTCAGTCTGTTTTAGAATTGATTCAGGGGATTCCCTATCTATTGGAACTGAAGCTTTCAGCTAGAAAATCCAACAGAACCTAAATTATCTCCATTCTGCTGCTTGTAGGACAATAAATACCACCTCTGTCTTGCCATGAGAAGAAATACATCATTTGACTTTTGTAGGTTCAGGGCCTTTTGTATAATCTATTATTTTTCTGTGAAAAATAAAGAATCAGTGCATATACTTTAAAAAGACTGTGTTCATGTCTTTATATCAGCAATCTTCCCTTGATTCCTTGTATATTCACCTCTATATGTATCTATCAAAGCTAATACGCTGATATTATGTAAAAATGCTAATAACCATGTTTCCTGAAAAAAGAAGGAACCCAAGATACTGTCAGTAATATAAGTGTATGGCCCAGTCCTCCTAGCATTAGGAATAGTGTATAAAAACTCCTAAGATAAATAGTCCTTATGTCCTCTGAGAGTTCCTACTGAAGATGCACCTCAGAGGGAGTGGAAGGAACTGCGGGATCTGAAGCTGTACCTGTCCAGTGATTTTTAGTAAGTCACATTATGTCGGTTTCTCATCACAAAATAGGTATATCAGTATTGAAGTATTTCCCAAACATGGGGAGAGAAATTTCTTGTTTTCTCACATAATATTCATCTCACCCATCCTCAACCCTCCCCAATTTTTTTTTCCTTTTTTCCTGTGTTATTGAATCATCATCTGACTACCAGTAGATGCTCATTGAAAAGAAAGAATGAACAAAAGGACCAGGGGCACCCTCAATAGCTTTTTGGCTAGTGGCAACACTTCAAATTAGTAAACTCAGGGGCAGAGGCTGAAGGTGGGAGAAGGCAATTAATAAAAAATTCATGGCATGTGAAGGGGAAAATGGGCTGGAGCTGCCTCTACCTTCCCCCTTAAGATAGGTACCTCAGGGCAGCGTTCCAGGTGAGGCCTGAAAACAAGGTCCTTTGGATACTTCAGTAAGTAAAGCTCCTTGAACAGGGATTGAGAAAGACTGGGAAACAGATACTCCATCCAGCCTTATGAAAATATGAGTCTACTAGAGTCAAAGAGTGCAGTTAAAGGTGGTATAGCTTGTTTCACAATTTTAGCATCCACTGGAGAAGGCAGGCTTCCAACAAGTTTGCAAGATCGTTTGATATGTTGGACAGGGTTCCTCTCTAGATTATGGAGGAATCAAAGAAATGAGTAAATAACGAAGTCAGAGAATTAGACAAAGAAGAAACTAACAAGTAAATCTGTTATTTCTTGAAGATTAAAAAAAAATGATGATAGTGGGTATTCTATTTTCTGGAAGCAATGATCATTGTGGCTCACGCCCGTAATCCCAACACTTTAGGAGGCCGAGGTAGGAGGATCGCTGGAGCCCAGGAGTTCAAGACAAGCTGAGCAACATAGTGAGACCTCGTCTCTACTAAAAAATAATTTAAAAATTAGCAGAGCACACCTGTAGTCCCAGGTACTCGGGAGGCTGAGGCAGGAGGATCACTTGAGCCCAGGAGTTTAAGATTTCAGTGAGCTGAAATGACCACACCACTACACTCCAGCCTGGCAACGGAGTGAGACCCTGTCCCAAAACAAAAAGGCTTTGTTAGCTCTCCAAGTAAGACAGACTGAAGTGGGTTGAGTGTCTGTCATAATAAACCCCTATTAACTTCAGTAGGGATGGCACCAGTTTCAAGATGCCAAAGGAGAGACCCAGAGCCAACAAATGAGACATAGGGTTTTATCAGGAGAAACTTACAAACAGGGATGGTCCAGTAGCCGTGTGTTGGACAGAAGAACCGCCACTGCATGCGAAAAGCATTCACTTCACGCCTTTCTCCTACCAACCTTCACATGGCAACCTTCATGTAACCCAGAACAAAGAGCCTCACTCCCCTGTATGATGATGTTCCACAGGAAGGCCCAGAGCTCAGATATTCCTTATAGATAAGGAATTGATCTCTGGGTTGGCCATATTCTGAACTCCAAACACATATTCAGGTGTGACTGCCATCCTCAGACCATACTCAGGGTATGCTCAAGTTAAATTACAGCTGTCAGGGGTGTCGACCATGCACCATCATACCACAGAGCAGCAAAACTGAAACTGAGTGTAAAGAGGAAGAATGCTAAGCAGAGTTGTGACTCTCCAATTGCATTGGAGGATTTTTAGGGGAAGGGCATGAAGAACTTGAGGGTATAGCTTTATTCTAAAATACTCTATTTTTTTCTCATAGGAAGCAAAGAGCCAGTCTGAAATGGAATTATTATTTTACAGATAAAAAAAGTTATTCCTTAAGAGCAGATAGGGCTAGAAGTCCTGTGTTACTAGATATCAGGGCATAGGATCGTATCATTTACTCAGCAAACATTTATTACACAGCACCAGAATTAGCAAAAATACATAAATTAGAAAGCATGACCCTTTTCCTCAAGGATCTACAATCTAATTGGAAAGACGGAAGGACAAGAGAAACACATGAAACAGCAAAAGCTATATGTTTTCTTGTATCTTTAGGATAAGAAATAGTAATAAGAAAGCATAGGGTTTCAGAGCCACAGGGACTGAGATTTTCGATTCTAACCCTTCTTTTAAGAGGCGAAGAGACTGAGACCAAGTCCTGACAGTGATGACGTCAATTCCTTAACTCCCACAGGAGGACCCGCCCTACTCTGCTCCGTTTTGCTAAAAGTGGCAAAGGTACAATGTACAAAACAATTCTTCAGGGCCAGAGGAAAGAACTAGGCAGGGAAGACTTCCTGAAGCTGGTAAGAATTGAGCTAGGTAAGTCTTGGGGGAAGTTTTGGAAGTAAATTGAACTAAACTAAACTGGGGGAGCAAAGGCAGAAGTCATTTTAAGATTGGAGAACTAGATTGACAATGCAAGAAGACCAGGCAAGCTGCAAAGCCCGTAACTCAGGACGCCACCAGAACACTGACCTTCACCTCCTCAGCGGCTTCTCTTGAGTGCCTAAGAACAATTATTGCCTTTAGTCCCTTTACCAACTTTAACTAGGGTATAATTGATATTGCTCAAGACTGTGTAGGCTGGTGCCCAAAACGTCTACTGTTTAAGTTTGTTGGCTTGTCATTTCTATCCCTGGTCAGCAGAGGTTTAGAGGATGAAGATGAAACTGACAGCTGGGATTCTTAAAACTCCTGATAGCCTCCATGTCCTTTTATAAAGCAAGATAGAATTCCTTCAACCTGATTTCGAGAACAAACAAATAAAACTAAAGAAGTTCTAATATACTTATTCATTTCAGGTATAGCTTATTAAACCAGGAATTGCAAATTCCAAATGAAGAATATCTTCTCCCAACCAGGGACTGAGCAGTTTTTACAAAAGGATGCATAGAATGTTAAACTCTGTATAGGGTTGGGGGCCAGCCAACGTTAGGTGAATTAGGGGAAGCCCTAGACACATAAAGCATTCCATCAAAAAAAGAAACTAGTTTCCTAGTCAAAAGAGTTTGGAAAACATTGGTGATTCTCTAAACCAAGTAAGTTTGGAGTTTCATAATGCACACAAGCCTTTTAAAGGTTCTTACAAGTACTAGGGTTAAAAAAAAAAAGTTTAATTCTGTTTGAGTCCACGTTTCCAAACTTACTTGACCACAGAGACCTTTTTTTGTGTGTGTCGGCCTCACAAATGATTTCCTTGGAAGCTCTGTTGTAAGCAATTAGTAGCATGATTTTAGAATGGATAGCAGCGTCCTCAACTCAGTGGACTGAGGGGAGACTCTAATAACCCTTAATTATTACCACATCTGAGACACTCTGTTGGGCTACTGTTTCTGCAAAAGACAGTGTTTCAAACTGGGGAGACATTTTCCTGAGCTCAGCTCCTTCCAGAGTTTTTTAATTTAGAAAAGAAGTAACAAGGACTAGATTTAGATAAACTACTTTTCCCCCAAATCGTAAGTAATTCTTTCTTTTATTCATTCCTGGATTTTTAAATCTTTTTTTAAAATCTGGATTTAGATATGTTTTCTCTGTGCTAAGAGACAAAATGAAACAACAAAATACCAATTTATGTATACCATGAGATATATACAAGAACCTCTGGAAATAAGGCCATGGTGTGTGGTTTGAATATGACAGGAAAGTCCACCAGTAGAAAAAGGAAGCAAATGTCAGCCTTGAAGGAAATCAATTCGCTACCTAATTTGAAATTCTAGTACCTTCCATCATGCATTCTTGGCTGAAGATTAATTCTCAAATCTATTAGTGTCACCACATTAAACACAGGTTGTTGCAGCCATTTGCAGCAATCTCCCAGGCTGGCTTCTGCCAAAAACAGGCAAAAAGGAGACATTTCTTCGCAAGAAGCAAGGGTGGGCTCTGGAGCTGGTGATGCCTGTGCACTCTCTGCTCTCATACGATAATGCTGTGGTGACACAGCTTCTCTGTCCCTATAAATTGCCATTTCAACCAAAAAACCAGATGCCTGCAAGGGGAAGCTATTTGTCAAGAGCCTCCGACTGTTGTTTACCAATGAATAAAACACTTGATACAGAGCAGCTGAAAAGGCAAAAACTAAAAATACTAGTGAACTGGGTAAGAAAAGCATGAGGGTGAGCAATTTTATTCCATACATTGGGGCAAAACTAAATCAAAACTCAGGATTTATGTCTCTTCTCATTTCTTTATAAATACTCTGTCTTTTACATTTCCTGCTATTTCTTGCTGGCTTGCTACTTGGATTGTTACATGTTCCCGTTGCTACAGAAGATCTAAACATTTTGGATCTGAGCCAGCATTTCCCTGCCCTGTGATTCACACTCTACTGCCCTGTGGTTGCTATCATCATCAAACAGAAGGCTGACTGACAAAGAGGCCCTACATCAAGGGGAGAAAATCCTCCTGAGGATACACTAATTATAGGTTAAATATCAGAGCCCACAGTACTCTGTCTTGGAAGAAAATTTCCATTCTGGAAGACAAGACTATGACAAACAGGCATGTTCCCCAAATGACTAATGCTTCAAAAGAAGGCAGAATGAGAAGCCTGATGTTGTGTATGGTATTTCTGTGAAACATCACCTCCCTGTTTGGTGGAATATTTCATTGCATTTCAGTTTTCCTGAAGTCTGCATATCACATTTGATGTTATTTGAAAGTCTCACTGATGAGAACTGAAATTGCATCCTAGCTTCAGACTTGGGGTTGGGAAGTGGGGTCCTCCCTTGAAACAGGTAAATGAGAACTAGGAGTACATCACTCAGTGAGGCAGGTCTATGGTTATCAATCAGGGGAGGACAGTCAGTATTTGCTAAAAGAAAAAAAGCCCCGAGAAGGCAGGATGGAGAGTTTTAGAACAGGAAGCTGAGTCTCCCTTTGAAGTAAGTAATGGGAACAGTCTGTGTAAAAAGCGAGAGACCACACGGCTGCTGCCATCTTGCCAGAGATCCTGGGGCAAGGTTTGGAAGATAAGCAAGTCAGCCTGATCTTTAGACAAAGCTGTCAGCACCAAAGGTCCAGAGTGAGCTCAAGTAAATCTAGGATGGAAATGGAAAGGGAAGAACACTGAATTTCCTGAAGGCTGAGACTGGGCAGGCAACTTGGGGATAAAGAACGTCTACTTTTCTCACCCAGAGAAGATTCAAAGAAAGTGCAGAAGGTCACATAAAAAATATATACATATAGGGTGGTTTAAAGCCAAAATGTCAAATCTCTGATGAAACAGAAGCTACCTCCAGAGTTAAGGAACGTGCACCAGTGTGGTTGGAGAGAGTCCCTATGCAAAAACAAAGCCGGATCAGAGACCCCCGCTAAGGCAGAGAGCTGCAATGTGTAACCCTGTAATGCCCCAGGGTTGCAGCCTGAGTGAAACCTGTCAACCAGGAACCTCTCTAGCCTCTATCTCTAATCTCTTGGTCAATATGAAATAGTTAGAAAAGCCCAGACTAACTATGTTCTTAGCGAAGGAGAGGAGGTAACAAAAATTCTAGATCCTCCAGCCCTGCTCGTCTGGGGACAATTAGAGAGCCACAGTGAGGAGGAACAGAGCGAAGGAGACTATACCATGGACAACAGGCAGAATCAGTCTGAAAGGAAGAAAAGGAGAGAGATGTAAACGTGCTAAACAAAGGAGATGAAGTTAGGAGGGCCAAGTGGAACCAGGCCAGAGCCAAGAGACAGGTCAAGACGGGCCAGAGGTTCAAGGTAAAGAGGGATGTGTCCAAGGAAAAGCCAACTGAAGGCACACTGACTATGGTGGCTGTTTTATTCTTGTTATTGGCATCTCCTTCTTGTGTTTAAGCTATGCTTTCAGTGTCACATGGCATTTGACAAAGAATGGGGATAAGGATGCCCTCTGCTGCACGTGGTGGCAGCCAAGAAGATGTCAATTTTGTGCTCTAGAACTAAGACGGCTGTAAGAATTGTAACTGGTGGCCCAAAGTCATCACCTTCTGCTCCTGCTTGCTTTCTTTTCTTTCTTCTTTGGTTGAGTTTTTATAAAAAGCACCTTGCAATTAACCAGATCTGTCTGGAGGCAACTCCAGCCATGTGATACAGTCAGGGCCCTGGTAAACATGAGCCATTACTTCATCACACGGCCCCAGCAACTAGCTTATCAGATTGTTAGTCTATGTTCAGATGCCACCCTTTAGTTCAAAGGACTGGAAAAGGTGTGATCCTTGGGAGATCAAAGCCTAAAATGGTCAGAAAGGTTATGGTGCAGGGAATTCATGTATAGTGTTTGGTACATAGTGAGCACTTGATAAATGCCAGCTCCCTGGGCCAGACACTGTACTAGTTGCTGGGTATACAGTCAGTCAGTCCAGTAGAGGAAGACAGCTATGGTACACCTACATAATAATTAATAATTAGCAGTATGAGTGCCACATAAGTGTCCTACTCCATTGTGCACTGCTGTATCAGATGATCTAAGACTGGGTAATTTATAAAGAACAGAAATTTATTTTCTCACAGTTCTGGAGCCCAAGAATTCCAAGGTCAAGCTTCCAGCAGGTTCAGTTGTCTGGGGAGGGCTGCTCTTTACTCCCAAGATGGTTCTTTCAGAGGGGAGGAATGCTGTCTTCACATAGTGGAAAGCCAAAAGGCAAGAAGAGACTAACTCTCTCCCCTTCAAGCCTGTTTATAAGGGTACTTAATCCCTTTCACCATAGAGAGGCTCTCATGACCTAATCACCTCTTAAAGAACCCACCTCTTAATATTATCACAATGGCAGCACCTGAATTTTGGAGGAGACACATTCAAACCATAGCAACAAGGAAATGTTAATGTGCAATTTGAGTTAGATTTGAATAATGCTGCACCCATTAGTTAGCTACTTTCTCTCAGTGTGATTCCTACCACTGAGGACAAATTTCTGTTTGATAGTAGGGGTCCTGATCAGAACTTTCAAAGTTCTGAGGGGAAGAGAATTTCTGGGTCTGACAATTCAGCAAAAGCAAAGAACTTTGGCATTTTCAAGTTCACGCTTTTGGGTAATCTTATTTTTTTTAATGTCGGGCTCATTTCTTTGATTCAAAAATCAATTTCCATTTTGACAAACAGTCATGGTCTGCTTCTTAGTCCAGGCTTAAATGCCCAGGGACACATGAATTGTATTTCTTCCCATGGTTCTACTTGCCACCCTTCCCTGAATTAAAACCACAATTCTTATTTGTATGCATTCTTCTCCGTACAAGGAAAAGGAATAGATAGTACCCAGCCAACCTCTAAAAGAAATGAACAATCCATTCCACACTGCGTGATCATTACATGCTCAAAACTACACCAGGACTGCGGTTGGGGCTAAGAGAGTACAAATCAAACAAAAGATATTATATTCCTCCACAAGAAACTTATCAGCTTCTGGGGTAATACCAAACTTACACATAGGAAAGATTTAGAGAATCAGGTCAGACTGATTTCATTGAATCATTCAAAAACTTACTAGATATTTAATGTGAATGGTGCTACAGCAAATGCTTGGGGAAAGGATGCCTGGAATGGAACATTCACTTTCATGGGATTTAGAAAGAAGAAGAAGAATAGACATGGACATAAATAATAATAATTTAAGGCTGAAAAGTATAAGCACTAGATTAGCTCAGGTGAAGAAAATAATTCTAACTAGGAGCAAGAGTTTCACATGAGAGATGATCATTGGGTCTTAAAAAACAAAAGGGATATTGACAGGAAATGCAGGGAAGAGGCATTCCAAGTAGAAGATACAGTAGTCTTCTGAGGAAGCTCATCGGTATAAAATGCAGGGCTCATCTAGGGATATGAGCAGAACAGAATGATGCAGTTATAATAGAGATGGAAGTGAGAATCTGGCTGGAACACTTTCAGAACCTACAAGGTCTTTCTGTAAGTTTGGTCTTTCTTAGCCACATTAAACTGAGGTTCATGAGCATGGATATAACACAGTTTGATCTTTGCTTCAGAAAGTAAACTGGTACCACATTAGAGAATAGAACAGAAGGAGCGAGTGGGTTCATTTCGGAAGAATACGGTCTGAATTAAGGAAGTGGAAAGGGAAAGATGATGACTGTAGCCCTGGAACTTGAAGACAAGTCGAGTTGAAAGAAAAGAGAAGAGGTCACCAATGGAATCTTAGGCAAACAAATTTAATAGAAGGGCCTGTAGCTAAATCTTTATGAATATAAAAATCTTTTATATTCACTACCCAACTAAAACCTCTCTCAAAGGACCCTAAAGGACTTTAGGTTACCAATTCTGTGCTCCCTTTTTAGTGATTGTATTCAACCTGTCTGTTCAAGAGGTCACTAATGACCACTATTACCCTGGTTTCTTGAAACATTCTCTTTCATTGCCTGTAGTGATGCTACATCTCTGAGCTATTCTTTTATTTTTCTGACCACTCTTGTTCACGCATTTTCATTGCCAGGTGGAATAGGATGATAAGGGCAGAGGAGACAGCGTACGCAAAGACAAGGAGAAGTGAAAATAGAACTGATGGCTTTTATGCGCACAGGCTTAGAACTCGCTCCTGAACAACTACAGCCTTTGTCTAGTAGATCAAATATATAAGCTAAGTAATATAGAGAGAATTTTCATACTACAGAGAAGGCTATCCCTATTCTTAGAGACTCACAATCCCAAACAAGTCTGTAGATTCAGCTGAAAATGAGTGGGTGCAACTATAATATGCATATCCGACTTTAAGTAAAAATTTTAAATGTAAGAAAATCAGCAAAAACTACTCAATAAAATTCACTAATTATTGCCAATAATTCTTATAACTTTAATAAGATATAATTCACATACTGTACAGTTTGTCCATTGAAAATATATAATTTAAAGGTTTTGTTTGTTTGTTTGAGATGGAGCCTTGCACTGTCCCCTGGACTGGAGTACAGTTGTGCGATTTTGGCTCACTGCAACCTCCACCTCCCAGGTTCAAGCAATCCTCCTGCCTCAGCCTCCCAAGTAGCTGGGATTACAGGCACCTACCACAACGCCCAGTTAATTTTTGTATTTTTAGTAGAGATGGGGTTTCACTATGTTGGCCAGGCTGGTCTCAAAGTCCTGACCTTGTGATCTGCCTGCTTTGCCCTCCCAAAGTGCTGGGATTACAGGTGTGAGCCACCATGACAGGCCCGCAAAGATTTGTATTATTTGAACAGTTGTGCAACCACTACCAAAATCAATTTTAGAACATTTTCATCACCCCAAAAAGAAACCCTATATCCATTAGCATTCATACCCTATACTCCCTCAGCCTTCTCAGTCCCAGGCAAACACTAATCTACTTTCTGTCTCTACAGATTTGCCTATCTGGACATTTCATATAATATGTATGGTCTTGTGTGACTAGCTTCTTTCATTTTGCATGTTTTCAAGGTTCATTCATATCATATTATATATTTATATTACACTATTTTTATTGTTAAATAATGTTCCATTATATGGATATACCACATTTTGTTTATCCATCTATCAGTTGACAGACACTTAGGTTGTTTCCACTTTTAAGCTATTATGAATTATTGCTACTACAAACATTTCTGTACAAGCTTCTTTTCTTTTTTTTTTTTTTTTTTTTTTAGACAGAGCTTTGCTCTGTTCCCAGACTGGAGTGCGGTGGCACAATCTCAGCTCACTACAACCTCCGCCGCCCTGGTTCAAGCAATTCCCTGCCCCAGCCTACCAAGTAGCTGGGACTACAGGTGTGTGCCACTACACCTGGCTAATCTTTTGTATTTTAGTAGAGATGGGGTTTCACTGTGTTGGCCAGGATGGTCTCCATCTCTTGACCTTACAATCCACCCGCCTCAGCCTCCCAAAGTGCTGGGATTACAGATGTGAGCCACCGCGCCCAGCCACAAGTTGTTATGTGGACACATGTTTTCATTTCCCCTGGGTTGCTGGATCATATGGTAGCTTTATGTTTATCTTTTTGAGGAACTACCAGGCTGTTTTCCAAAATCGTAACATCATTTTCCATTCCTACCAATATATGCAAATTTTAAAATATTTCATCTTGTTCCAGAAATAATTCAAGACATCTTACAATAGGTGCTTAAATAAATAAAAGTATATGTGATAAGGCAAGATAAAAAAAATTATAAGCCAAAGAGAAAAATGAAGCAAAGGGGACATTAGGGAAGATAGGAATTAGAATACCAAATAAAATACTTTGTTAGAGGTGTCCACAGATTGGGCTCTGGGCCTTATGTCAGACAATGTAAAAGACAAAATATAGTCTGTTCTATATTTCTTAAAATTCATGATATAAAAACAGACAAGTCCAGGTGTAGTGTCTCACATTGATCCCAGCATTTTGGGGGGTTAAGCCAGTATTGCTTGAGCCCAGGAGTTAGAGACAAGTCTGAGCAACACAGGGAGACCCCGTCTCTACCAAAAATATTTTTTTAAGTTAGGGAGGCATGGTGGTGCACAGCTATGATCCCAGTTACTCGGGACGCTGAGGTGGGAGGACTGCTTGAGCCCAGGAGGTTGAGGCTGCAGTAAGCCATGACTGTACCACTGCATTCCAGCCTGGGCCACAGAGTGAGACCTTGTCTTCAAACATTTTTTTAAATAAAAATATAAAAATAAATAAATAAAACAGAGCAGAAATTTGCAGAACTATGACATAATGACAGGTAACAAGACTAAAAATGCAGCTTTTCAGGGTTTTCATAGAAATGGCTCCATGCAGCCAGGCGTGGTGGTTCATGCTTGCAATCCCAGCACTTTCAGAGGCCGAGGCGGGCAGATCATCTGAGGTCAGGAGTTTCATGACCAGCCTGGTGAACATGGTGAAACCCAATCTCTACTAAAAATACAAAATTGACCAGGTGTGATGGCGAGTGCCTGTAATCCCAGCTACTCGGGAGGCTGAGGCAGGAGAATTACTCGAACCTGGGAGGTGGAGGTTGCAGTGAGTCAAGATCATGCCACTGCACTCACTCCAGCTTAGGCAAAAACAGCAAAACTCTGTCAAAAAAAAAAAAAGAAAGAAAGAAAGAAATGGCTCCATGCAATGTAAGGAATATTATCACTCTCTAGTAAACATGGCTATGGGTTTCATAGAGCTGTTTCCTAGAACATTCTTCAATCCCAGCTGATGCCTTATATTATCTACTTAAAAAAAAAAAAAAAAAAAAAAAAAAAAAAAAAAGTCTCCCTGGGTGGCCAATACAAAGACACAAGGAGCTCTCTGTCTTAATTCATGTCTAAACCTAGCAGCGACTTGGTGAATTTTTATAGGGTCAGGCCTCTTGCTTCCTGACGTGTTGAATGTCTGGATGCTGGCATGGATTAAGGAAATAAAAGGTGAATGCCAAGCTACCATGTGCTATTCATTGCAAAAAATGAAAAGAAGATTGCTGAAAATTGCCCATGAATCAAAAGTAACTCAAAGGAGGGAGCAATTCAATCCCAACAATGTGAGCTGGAGAAGGACAGGAATAAGACTGGAGCATCACACAAGGGGGAGCTGGAAACAAAAGTGCAGCCAATTTGCTCCCTAAATGATGACAATAATTATTCCAGCTGAAATGTCTGGCCATAATACACAGTGGGTCTAGGAGATTAGTTAAAGGGGCAGGATAATGACCTAGCGCTGCAGTAGTCTTACTGGCATTGTGTCTACCCACATTTTGTACCCTTCCCTTAATGTGTATTCTTTTGGTAAAGACTAAAATTGACTAAACACTCTCTGGCTGATTGCCAATTATGTGAACATCAAATTGGAGAACATGAACTAAGCCAGATTTTCATAACAACTTAACCACACTAAAAAGTCTGGAAAAAAATCTTGTCAGATAATATGTAGTTATGCATGTTTTATCCAAGATAGGATTTTGCACGGCTATTGGCTGTCTTGGTTCATGTTCCTGAGGACACAAACCACCACCATGCCTGTCACCTGCCATCTCTCCTGCCCAACTTCTTAGCAAAAAAGATTCCAAGGACAATGAACCACAAGGCCCAAATGACTGCTTCTGCTGCTTTTTTAGAGATGGTTTTTGCAGAGGAAGTGGCCACTCAAGGAAGCCAGGAAGTGCTGCTTCTGTGTGATTTTAGACAAGAAATGAACACTTTACCCTCCACCCCCCACCCCACCTCCAGGATGTCAATCTATTGCCTCGTTCAGCATTAAATTTTTGCAGGATAAAATATTTTTCTTTTTTAGGCAAGAGAATGAATAAAGACACTGACTGCCAAAGAGAGTCTGGGGAGTCCTTAAAACTCCTCCATTAACATGATGGAGCAGAACAGCTCCATCTATTACATCAAAGCCTCATCAGAGACCCTAATCCTTTCTGAAAGGAACTCTCAGGCAACCAAGCCTTTAATTTGCTGAATAATAGGCCATCTAATTAACCCTTGCAAAGTAAAGCACAGACGTTGCAGGCAACCAACACATGTTCCCAAGAGGTTGGGAAAGAAAGGGGAGGGGGAGACAGTTTGGAAGAGTTTTGACTCCTATTGTTAGGGAACTAACTCTGCGAATGGGGTTTCTAAATGGTTACCTTTCTGTTTTTCTTTCTCATTTTCTCCATTCTCTTCCCCCAGGGGACATGCTGCTTCCCTGCCCTGATATTACGGTTTGTCCTGAGCTTTAAGCCACTATAATTCACTGACATGCATAGATAGGTGATGTAGAATGGCTGTCACAAAATATACTCATGGCAGCAAATCAGTGACATAAAAGGCTCTTTTAGGACCATTTACCCACCCGTCTCTGCTCTGGGACAGGCCATTGTGCTGGGGGGGGGGGGGCGGGAGGTGGGAAGGGGAAGGAAGCAGAACCCATGACAAGGAGAAAGGGAAGAGAAGAGAAAAGAAGAGAGGGAGTAACACTAGCTCAGGCACTTCTTGGATCTCTTCTAATTCAACAGGCAATGCCTAGCATTAAACAGGGTTGTTTGATTCTTTCTGTGGGATCCTATTACTGGAGGTAGACAACTGTATACTATGTTGCCAAGGACAGGTAACAGGTTAGATGGTTCATGAATTTCATACTAATATGCATTAATAATAAATCATAGACATATTACCCTTCCTGCTAGTTATATCAGATAATGCGATGAATGATTGAATGTATGCCACAGTGGTCAATTATCATGTGGATGATATCAATTCTCTTGTGCTGAGGACATTTATCTCTGTATTGATCTGGCTTTGCTAGCAAGGATCATAAATTACTAGCCTTCCATAACCATATGATGAATACTCTAATAACAGAATGCCACCAAGTCCTGTTTTCATAATAAATTTCCTTATGATTTCAGTTAGAACATTAGCATGCAGAGAATTTGTTTTATTAAAGGCTTAATTTTTGCAACAGTTTTAGGTTCACAGCAAAATTGAGATAAAGGTGCAGAGAGTTCCCATATACTCCAGCCTCACTACATGCACCCACTATCAACATCCCCCAGCTGTACATTTATTACAATTGACGAACCCACATTGACACATCATAATTACCCAGAGTCCATGGTTTATGTTAAAGTTCACTCTCAGTGTTGTACATTCTATGGGTTTGGACAAATTTCTAATGACATGTAATGCATCCTTATAGTATTATACAGAGTATTTTCACTGCCCCAAAAATCCTGTGTTCCACCTATTCATCCCTCCCTCCCCACCCGCAACTCCTGACAACCACTGATCATTTTACTGTTTCCATGGTTTTGCCTTTTTCAGAATATCGTGTAATTGGAATCCTACAGTATACAGACTCTTCAGATTGGTTTCTTTCACATGGCAATATGAATTTAAGATTCCTCCATGTCTTTTCACAGCTTGATAGCCGATTTCTTTTTAGCAGTGAATAATGTTCCATTGTCTGGATATATCACAGTTTACCTATCCATTCACCTACTGAAGGACATATTGATGATTTCAAGTTTTGGCAATTGTAAATTAAACTGTTATAAATATTAATGTACAGATTTTTGTGTGTCTGTAAGTTTTCAATTCCTTTAGGTAAATATTTAGAAGGGTGATGGCTAGACCCTGCAGTAAGTGTATGTTTACTCTTGTAAGAAATTAGCAAACTGTCTTCCAAAGTGGCTGTACCATCTGCATTCACAGCGAAAATGAAGGAGAGCTCCTTTTGCTCCACATCCTTGCCAGCGTTTGGTATTGTCCGTGTTCCAGATTTTGTGTCATTCCAGTAGGTATGTAGTGGTATCTCATTGTTGAATCTTTTAATTTTATTTTATTGTCAAAAGTTATATGCAGTATGAAGACAATGAGAAAATCCTGTCTATCCCAAACAAACAACAATATCCTAGAACCAACATGCATAAGCTTATTAGACATTATTGTTACATTTTCAGGGATTCTGTGAACTGGTTGATATCACATTGATAGCATGAAATTGGTTATGATGAGAATATTTACACCACGAAAATGAGTAAACACTAAAAATCAGCCCCACTCCCACCCCTACCCCCACCAAGCCAGTTTAAACATTTACCAGCACAGCACTGCTTGCGTACTGAAAGTCCTGGGAAAAACTGCCTGCCTGATAATTCAAATGCACGGTCATACAGATAGAAATCTCTTTTTACCACTCTTTTCCTTGAATGCTTTTTTTCCCCTTATTTCCTGCCTTCTGCTAGATTGATAAAATTTTCTGTAGACCCTTCTTTCTTCTTTTGGCTTTGAAACTAGACATAGTTTTCCTATAGTTTTAACATATTTGCTTAACTATAAATTAGTTTAACATGTTTGCTTACCTATAAATTTTCTAGTAGTTCCATTCCCTTTCTGAGTACAAAAATCTATGAATGCCTAGGCCAGGCCTGGCGGCTCACGCCTGTAATCTCAGCACTTCGGAAAGCTGAGGAGGACAATGATCACCTGAGGTCAAGAGTTGGAGACCAGCCTGGCCAACGTGATGAAACACCATCTCTACTAAAAATGCAAAAATCAAAATACAAAATCACCAGGTGTGGTGGCAGGCACGTGTAATCCCAGTTACTCGGGAGGCTGAGGCAGAAGAATCACTTGAATTTGAGAGGCGGAGGTTGCAGTGAGCCGAGATTGCACCACTGCACTCCAGTCTCAGTGATAGAGCAAGACTCCCATTCAAAAACAACAACAACAACCACCTCTGCATGCCTAAGTCACACCTTGGACGCTGCCTCTGCCCCAACTGTATGATTATTTAGAGTTAGTTTTTACATATTTTATCCCAAATTGTTTTCCTTTTTACCGTTAACAGGTATTTACACTAGTCCTTCAGACTGTTCCATGAATTTAATTTCATTTCAAATGAATTTATGGTTCATTCTCCTGTTGGTGGTTGTATTACTCAGTTTTATTCGAGGAGGGGGGGAAGGGATGGGGAGGGGACGGGGGAAGGG
>NW_016107425.1:381080-382938 GCF_001604975.1 Cebus imitator | reverse complement strand
GGGGACAGGGGAGGGGGAGGACGATTTTGTTTTCTCTCTCCTTCTCACTTCCCCTGTGCCCACCCCTCTACTCTAATAATACTATGGTTACGTCTGCTTGGCTCTCTGGGTCTCTAGTCCAGAGCCAGGTTTTAGAATGGCATTTTGTTCTGCTGTCTCATGGTCTTATTAGGCATATGGAAGAGCCTATCACTGTGGCAGCCACAGGCCTGGCTGCTTGCATATCCTTCCACCACTCTCGGCCAGAAGGTGACTAAAAGCCATAGTCCTGGGTGATGGTCAGCATCACCCAGACGACGGAGAGCATGTGGAAGAAATTGCTATAGTTAGAGCATAGGATTACATAACCCCTCCCCTATCCCATTATTTTTCCCAGTCTCTTTTTGTCAGCCGAAATGAACCACCCCATTTACTGGCTTCAAGCAGGAGTCCAACTCTGAACCTTGCCTTGTTTGGAGCCCTCTTAGTCTTTTCACCCACAGGAGCCGAATTTCCAGCCACCACTACTCCTGATACCTGCAGACCTGTGACTTCAGCCTGTCCGAGCACTTCATGTTTTTGTTCCATTCTCATCCATCTCAATGAACATTCTTAACTAACTTCCTGCCGTCCGGCCTTCCTGCCTTCCTTCCTGCCTTCCTTCCTGCCTTCATTCCTCCCTTCTTTCTTTCCTCCCTTCCTTTGTAATATGTTTTTGGCCTTTTCTTTATATATGTGGCCTATCAACATCAAGTGTTTGGAAAAGTATAAACTTAAGGCCTCACCTTTACAGAAAATATCTTCCATGGAAACATCTAAAGGCAAAAATCCTTCAAATTCAAATTTATCCAGTCATTTCTTCTGCTTACTACCATCCTAAATCATTTTTCTTTAGTAAGATCTATTAGTGTGAAGCTATTATTATGTATGTATTGTATTAATGTATTAAGCTATTAATGTAGGTGGCCAATATTAATATCTGTGAGACAAGCCCCTAACGTTTTTTTCCCCCTGCCAATACCTTGATTTCAACCTAATTGTATTTTACAGTGCAGAAGTAAATTTGGATTCATAGGCCTTGAACATTTCCACATCTCAATTTTTACCCATCATCTCCGCATATTTCCCTAAGGCAGCCTTAAAATGGTGTTTCTTATAATCCAGAGTTCAAAAGTAGCTTCTCTTCAAACTTTCTGTGGAATTTTAAAGCACGTGATGAAGGAGCTGGTGGTGGGAAATAAGGGAAGGCAGGGATGAAGATGGGCAGAAATTTTTGGAGAGGAATAACCACTGAGCTTGCCAGAGAAGATTTGTTTTGATATTATTTTAATGCATTCAATGCAACCAAAAAAGAGTCCACAGCTAACCATGTAGCTATCAATTTAACAATCCTATCACGTTTCTTCTTACAGTTAAAATTTCAGTTTTTGGGAGGTCAAGGCCGGCAGATCACTTGAGCCCAAAAGTTGGAGAACAGCTTGGGCAGCATGGCAAAAGCCCATCTCTACTAAAAATGCAAAAAATTAGCTGGATGTGTATGTGCCTGCAGTCCCAGCTACTTGGGAGGCTGAAGTGGGAAGATTGCTTGACCCTGGGAGGTGGAGATTGCAGTGAGCCCAGATTGCACCGCTGCACTCCATCCTGGGTGAGCAAGACTCCATCTCAAAAAAAAAAAAAAAAAAAAAAAATCAGTTTTGCTCTGGATAGTGCATGTATATTTGGAGAGGAAGGTGTATTTGACCCCTTTTGCCACCCCTTATTCTCTTCCTTAGTATTATGTTTGTCGTTAGGAGAGACTGTCCAAAGATCACAAGTTCTAACATCCAATTTCTAACTAGGTCCATTATATGAGGTGTATAATTTTTTTTTTTTTTTTTTT
>NW_016107425.1:335039-381065 GCF_001604975.1 Cebus imitator | reverse complement strand
TTTTGAGACAGGGTCTCACTCTGTTGCTCAGACTGGAGTGCAGCAGTGCAATCTCAGCTCACTACAACCTCCACCTCCCAGGTTCCAGGAATTCTCTTGCTTCAGCCTCCTGAGAAGCTGGAATTACAGGTGCCCACTATCATGCCCAGCTAATTTTTGTATATTTAGTAAAGACAGGGTTTCACCATGTTGGCCAGGCTGGTCTTGAACTCCTGACTTCAAGTGATTCACTCACCTTGGCCTCCGAAAGTGCTAGGATTACAGGTATGAGCCACTGTGCCTGGCCATGAGGTGTATACTTTTAAGAGTATCACTTCCTCTAGAGAATTCTTGGTTCTTCAAAAGGAACAGATATTTACTGAGTTCCTGCCATGTTCTAGGAACTATGCTAGGTACTGAGGATATAAAGCAGTAAAGATACATTGTCTGCTCTCAAGGAATTTACAGTTTGAGTGGGGAGACAGATGTGAAAACGAGTAATTCCAGGATGGTTTGACAGGCTCCCTCTCCCCTCCTTATTATAAAGTTTTGCAAAAGGCACGATACTGACATAACAGCATGAAGGAAGGGGTCTCTGAGTCCTCTTGGCGCAGTCAGGAGAAGGATCACTTGTTCAATGTTCTATTTTTCTAGAATGTGAAGGGAGTTTGGAGGAGAGAATGATATTGCATAGAAAGGGGGCAGATCCTTCATAACCTTGTGTGTTAAAGAGTTCTAGTGCACCCTATAAGCACTGGGAAGCCACAGAACAATTATGAGTAGGGCATGACTTGATCAGTTTAGGGATTCAGAAAGATCACACTGACTGTTTTGTGTAGGATAATTCGAAGTAAGATTCAGGGAGAGTATTATGAAAGCTGCTACTCTAGTTGGAGCAGAGATCTGAATCGTCACCCAGAAACACCTGGCCCCTATAAGACAGAATGTTCTGGGTATCCAGAAAAAAACAGATAACAAAACTTCTACCCCAGATTGGAAGTGGATTAGAGAAACCACATATACTAAGCTATAGCCAGCTCTCCTATAGCCAGAGCCTGTGGGTACTTTGGCCTGATGCCTAAGAAGGGCAGAAGACCATGTCCAAACACTCCATGTCCAGGGATGGGGAGAACACCTGATACTTTAGCAGTCTGGTCATCCACGGCACCATGTTGAGAATGTCAGGGGGAAATGGAGGAGGTATCTGAGTAGTCAGACTTGGGTTTTCTTCATATTTCCAGGTGAAGGAGGTACATAGGATGACTGCTGACGTTCTGCCTCAAAATATACGCAATATTGGCCAGGTGTGGTGACTCATGCCTGTAATCCCAGCACTTTGAGAGGCTGAGGTGGGAGGATCACCTGAGGTCAGCAGTTCGAGACCAGCCTGGACAACATGGTGAAACCCCATGTCTACTAAAAATACAAAAATTAGCCGTGCATGGTAGCAGGGGCCTGTAATCCCAGCTGCTCAGGAGTCTGAGACAGGAGAATCGCTTGAGCTCGGGAGGCAGAGGTTGCAGTGAGCCGAGATCATGCCACTGTACTCGAGCCTGGATGAGACAGAGTGAGACTCTGTCTCAAAAAAAAATAAACAACAACAAAAAACCAAACAATATTATCTAGCCATAAAGAGGAACGAAGTACTGATACGTGATGCTGATACATGGATGAACTTCAAAAATATTATATTTTACTTTAATTTTTTCACAGAGACAGTGTCTTGCTATGTTGCCCAGGCTGGTCTCAAACTCTGAGGCTCAAATGATCCTCCTACCTTGGCTTCCCAAAGTGCTAGGTGTGAACCACTGCACCTGGCCAAAAACATTATACTAAGAAAAAGGAGTCACCTATTGTATGATGCCATTTATATGAAATATCCAAAATAGGCAAATCTATAAAGACAGAAAGCACATTGTTACTTGTCAGGGGCTAAAGGGGAGAAGGAAACGAGGAGTAGACTGTTTAATGGATACGGGGTTTCTTTGTGGCATGATGAAAACATTCTGGAAGTAGATCAAAGTGTGGTTGCACAACATTATGAAATACTAAATACCACAGAATTGTTCACTTTAAGATGTTAATACTGTATGTGAATTTCACCTCAATTAAACACATATATTCACCCATGCACACTCTAGCATCATGAGCATCGGAGCAGATACTGGAACATGTTACAGACCTGGTGTTAAATGACAGCTTTGCCAGCTGTGAGGCTAAAGCCCATCACTTGATTTCTTTTTTCTTTTCTTTTTTTTGAGACAGAGTCTCACTCCATCACCCAGGCTGGTGTGCAGTGGCGGATTTTGGCTCACTGCAACTCCACCGCCTGGGTTCAAGTGATTCTCGTTCCTCAGCCTCCCAAGTAGCTAGAATTGCAGGTGCACACCATCACACCTGGCTAAGTTTTGTATTTTTGGTAGAGATGAGGTTTCACCATGTTGGCCAGGCTGGTCTTGAACTCCTGAGCTCAAGTGATCCACTTGCCTCAGCCTCCCAAAGTGCTGGGATTACAGGTATGAGCCACCAAACCCAGCCCCCCATCCCTTGATTTATAAGAGGCTCAGCTTCTCATCTGAGTAGTAACTTACTTCATATGGCAGCAGTGAAGATTCATTGAAATCACACAAGTTAAGTACATTTCACCATGTCAGATGCACAACATTTGACAGTAAGCTTTAAATAAATCTTACTGTTAATATTATTATCTGTACTCCTTGCACAGACAACTCCAAATTTATTCAACTACTTTTATTTTAGCACTCAGGTATTTTTAGGCTACAGCTGACTTAGTTGAATGTATGCCAATTAGCTTTCTTTGGTTAAGTGAATTTTTTATTAGTATCCCACAGGTTGGGAGTCAAAGACTTGAAAGATCAAATACCTTAAGGTCCTGTATGTTATTTTCACATAACAAAGAACTTGGTCATAATTAAAAAGAAATGTCAACTGTAGGTCCACAAAGGCATGAGCTACAATTACTCCTGTTTAGACCCACAGCAAATATCACTAAGTGATCATGATGCTCTATCCTCGATGCAGTGTCAGAATCCTTCTGTCAGAATCCAGGAAGTGATAGGATACAAGTTGACACTAATCGTCCATCTCATTCTATGACAATCTGTTCCTCAGGGAGAGGTACTTGTTAACCAAGAAATCTTAAAGTACAGTATATATTTAGTTCCTGAAGTCCTCTATAAAGGCCAGCAAATCACTGACGATTACAGAAATTCCCCACTTTTACGACTGTGCGGTTGGTTCAGGAGGAGGAATCTAACATAAAGCCTTATGATACAGATTTAAACAAAAAATAAAATGAAAGAGAGAAAAAAGGAAGGTAGGGAGGGAAGAAAATACACTATGATTTTATGGTGTCACACTAATACTTGACATCATAGTGCTGCTCTACAACAGGGTGTCCAATCTTTTGCCTTCCCTGAACCACACTGGAAGAATTGTCTTGGGCCACACATAAAATACACTAATACTAACAATAGCTAATGAGCTTTTAAAAAAATCCGGAAAAAAAATCTCATAATGTCTTAAGAAAGTTTACAAATTTGTGTTGGGCCACATTCAAAGCCATCCTGGGTCACATGAGGCTTGTGGGCTGAGGATTGGACAAGCTTTCTCTACAATATTCAAAGGTACGCTTGATCCTCACTGGTAGATGGATGAATATTACTAACCCACAGGTTAGGAAACAAAGACTTGAAAGGTCAAATGCCCTAAGGTCCTGCACTACCCCGTCATGGAGTGTATTAATTTCCTAGGGCTGCTACAGTAAAGTATCACAAACCCAGTGACCTAAACAACAGACATTTGTTGTCTCCACTCTGAGGGAGGAACTCCAAGATGGAGATGTTGGCAGAGCTATTCTCCCTCTGGAAGTACTAGGGAAGGATCTGTTCCAGGTCTGTCTCCTAGCTTCTGGTAGTTCTTGACCTAAGACAGCATAACTCCAGTCTTCAAATGATGTTCTCTGTGTGTCTGTATACACATTCCCCTTTCTAAGATACACCAGTCACACTAGACTGGGGCCCATCCCACTCCAGTATGACCTCATCTTAACTAATTATATCTGTAGTAGCCCCATGCACGATACTGACGATTAAAACATCCACATATGAATTTTGAGGGGACACAATTCCACCCATGACATGGGGGATTGAAGCCAGGCGTTCTGTACCCGTGTGTGAAGCATTGCTTGAGCCTAAGGGTTCAAGCTTTGGGCCTCTTTCAAAGGCAAAAATTCTCATTATTCACCAAAATATGGCCTTTTAAATAAAATTACTCTTTCAAAAAAATCATTAAATAGCTCTTCATACTAAAAATCTATTATGAGATTTCCTCTTCCATTCACTAACCTTGTATGACAGCTCAGTATTATGCATTTGATGACCCTAAGAAGTTCTGAATTAAAATACTAAGAACGCAATGGAAGCCACACACACACCCAAAAGCACATAAGACCAAGAGAATCTATGATGACTTAGTATATCTAAATTTTCTGTCATAATTTTTTAAGTCATTTAAACATACCCACACACATACCCCGTTCTTCATTAGTGCCAAAGAGCTATGTCTGCTATTTTTATCCCTGCCAGAAATCATCACTGGGCTGAAAGAATGTAGTACTGCTGACATGACCCTGCATTTCCATTTTTAACTAAAATTCTTACTGACCCAGAACCAGATTTCCTTCTGCACCAGAGCCACAGTGGAAGCGGCAGAGAATGGAAGAGCAGGCAGGAAGCTGGGAGCTTTGCACCGAACCAGGAAGACATCACAGCTCTTAGGAGAAGACCCGGTAAAGTGTCAACATGGCCACACTACTGCTCCCACCTTGTCCTTCCTTTCCTCATCTCCATCCCCAGGCCACAGATCAGCCCTGGGGTTCGGAAGAATCCTGATGGCTACTCCTCAAGATTCTCTTCTGTTGTGATTCATCCCTTGGATAATACTGTACTCATCATTAGTATTTGCTGAGCTTTCACTCTGTATCTCACTTAACTCTCTCAGTCACCCTGTAAAGTAGCATGCTTCAGACTGCTATCTGTCCATACCCTCTCCCCTTTATTTAGGGATAGAACCCCAGCAGCAAGTTGGGTCCACACTGCCCAGTCAGAGGACTGTATTTCTTAGCTTCCTTTGCAGCTAGGTGTGGCCATGTGGTAAAGTTGTAGCTAATGATATGTTGTGTGAAACTGCCAGAGTCTTAAAGTAAGGAGACTTGCATTTTTGTCTCTTTCCCTCTTATTAAAATAAATATATGAATGTCAGAGGTCCAGCAGCCATCTTGGCCCATGAAGCTCCATGGGAATGGAAATCATATTTAGTGGGGCAGCTTGAGGACAGGAGCAGGTGGCTACCCTGTGGCCCTGCCATACTCGCAGTACATATGTGGCCTCACTCCCAGCTGATTTCATGAGAGAAAAAAAGAAAAGCCTAACTCTTCAAAGCCACTGTTTTTTGGGTTTTCTATCACATACAGAGTTGATCTTAATCCCAACTAGTTATTATTATAGAAGTATTATTATTCTCTTTTTGCAGATGAGGAAATTGAGGCTCAGAAAAGCTAAGTGACTTGTTCAAGGCCAAAAATCTAATTGGCAGTGCTAGAATACAATTTGACTTTAGATCCTATGCCCTTAATCTCTCCAACATATATTTTTGAAAACACCCTATTTCCATGCTAAAAACACTGGAGTCATGTTTAACTGTTCCCTCTCTGTAGTACCTGTCTCCTCCCATAGTTAGTTACCAAGCACTGTGGATTCTGCCTCTCAGGGTCCAGGCACCCATTTTCCTTCCCACTGTTCCTTCTCCAAGTAGAAGCCTGTGGCTGGCTGATAGCCCAGAGAGATGCTCAACTAGGAGAAGGTGGGGAAAAGTAGGGCTGTCTGCAGAGCAAAGAAGTGAGGGTGAGTCTGCATCATTCATTTGTGGTGTTTTTTTTTTGTTTTTTTTTTTTGAAACAGGGTCTCTCTCCATCATTCAGGCTAATGTGCAATGGCACAATTAGCTCACTTATAACCTCAAACTCCTGTGTTCAAGGGATCCTCCTGCCTCAGCCTTCTTCGCAGCTGGGACTATATAGGCACACACCACCACGCCTGGCTAATTTTTAAATATTTTGTAGAGACAGGGTCTCACTTTATTACCCAGGCCCGAACTCCTGGTCTCAATTGATCCTCCCACGTCAACCCCTCAAAGTGCTAGGATTACAGGTGTAAGCCACCACATCTGGCTTGATTCTGTCTTGACTCCTGTTGCAGCCAGTTCTCTTAGGTTGAGGGAGGTGTTGCCACCGAGAAAAGGTGGACGAGTGAGTGTGTGTGAGTGTGTGTGTGTGTGTGTGTGTGTGTTTGAGGCCCAAACAGTAGAAGTGAGCTGAAGTCTAAATAAAAAGACAGTGGACAACAGATTGAAACAGTACATTGGTGTCAAGGAAGAAAAAGTCACTGTCACTTTTAAAACACAGTTTCAGAATAGCAGCACAGACCAAATGCAAAGGGCAATAAAAACAGTCTCTACTGCTGGTTGAGCATGAACTCTGGAACAAGTTTTCTGGGGTTCAAATCCCAGCTCTCCCACTTACTAGCTGTAGTCTTAGGACCCTTGGCCTCTATTTACCTTAATTTCTATAAAATAAGGATAATATTAGAATTACTTCATAGAATTATGAGGATTAGTGAATCATACAACACGTAGAGAACAATGCCTAGCATAGAAGTTACATATGTTAATTATTATTATTGTCAAGTGCTACACATACATTATGTAATTTAATCCTTACAGCGATACTACTCTCAGCCCCAATTTGACAACTGAGGACCAGCAATCAGAGAGGTTTCCAAGATTACATAGCCAGTGAGTGACACAGCTGGATGCACATGCTATAGCACTGCTCTTCCACAGCTGCCTCTTCTTGGTGATGATCCAGGTGGCACTCTGGGGAGAGGCGAATGTGTGAGCAACCACCTCCAGGCACGAGCACATACAGAAGGCAGCACTTACCCTCACTTTCTATTATCTCAATTACAGACTCTTTGATTTACAGTATGAAAATCAAGGATTTTTTTTTTTAAAGAAGAAAGAAAAGCCAGTATGGAGAAAAGGGTACGGACATCATTTGAACGAATCCACAGCAGCTACAATAGTCTGCTAACATCATGTGCCACAAGCACTCATTTAAAATCTATGATGTGCTACAGATCTGGTTTCTCACAAGATCTAAACCCCGCATCGGACAAGGAATAAACAGGATATGCTGACAACAGTCTAGATTACCGGCATTACAATGCCTTTTTCTTATTTTGTATGAGGCTAAACCTTCATTTCTCTCACATTGCCATTGTTCCTAAGAAGATAGGATATATTTCTAGTATATTCCAGGTATACATGGCAGCATGTTTCAAACTTCAAGTCACAGTGAGCAGCTTCCTGGTTTGCACTATGAGAAAATCAGATTTTATCAGCTGACTTTATAAGTGGGATATAAGTGAGATCAAATCAGGCCCTTGGTTTCCTTAGATGTTCTATTAGGTAATCTAAATTAGATGCTCTTCAGGGAGATATAACCTTGAAATTCACACATAGCTTTATTTGTTCTTCTCCTGTAAAACAAAATCCCAATATTTCAAAATGAGAAAGAATTTGAGTTGCATTTATAAGTATATTGATCAATATATGTTAGGTGAGGAGTGGATGATTTGGGGGGGGGTGGTTAACTTAATTTTTAATTTTGAGCTTTTCTGTGAGTTTTTATTAATTCACTAATTCCCTGTAGCTCAAGAGATGCTAATTAATTCAAGAAATCATAATAGCTAATCATTGGCTAAATAAATCTAAAATGGAGAGAGTCTGTCACTAGAGATGCCACTGCTCATTTTAATTAAAATTATGAATTTGTGAAGTAATGTAAATAGAGGTTATTGTATCTTTCTACTCCAGGAAGTATTAACCCTTTGCATGGCCTCCTGAGAATCTGACAAGACTTAAATTGCCAAGAATATCTGTGGAACTTAATCACTGAGTTAAGATATTTATCATTGTAAGTGTGTTGTTCATTGACATTATAAAGCCATGTGGAATTAAGCAGCCTTGAAACGCAAAATGGAGAAAGGCAAAGAGCTGAGAATTGTTGCCTTCAGGGAAATACAATCAACGTCAAGAAAACAACCACCCCAACATGGTGAGCTTTATCAGCATTCAGGCCTACAGTGAAAGCAAATATTCCAGATCTGAGGTTCCATTTAAAAAAAATAAACATATGCAAATGCCCATTAGTCTTAGTAGTTCTATGGTTCAGAGTGATCTGATCTTGTTAACATTCAATGCCAGTGCTTATACCCATTTGAATGTCATTTAGAGGGATAAGAAAGGCTGTTTCAACATTTCATAACTAAATGGCAGGGCTCGGCCACAATGCTCACACTGGGAAATGAGAAATAGGCAAATCAGTATGCTAGATGCTGATGCAGTGGAGGAAATGCTACCCCAAAATATGGCCCCTCAGCATACTTGAGTATTTTAAGCAGAAGACAATTAAGAAAACCACAGGGCCAGGTGCGGTGGCTCACGCCTGCAATCCCAGCATGTTGGGAGGCCGAGGCAGGTATATCACGAGGTCAGGAGATTGAGACCATCCTGGCCAACATGGTGAAACCCTGTTTCTACTAAAATACAAAAAGTTAGTTGGGCGTGGTGGCATGTGCCTGTAGTCCCAGCTACTCAGGAGGCTAAGGCAGGAGAACCACTTGAACCTGGGCAGCAGAGGTTGCAGTGAGCTGAGATTGTGCCATTGCACTTTAACTGAGTGACAGAGCAAGACTCCGTCTAAAAAAAAAAAACAACTCACAAAAACAGAAAGGTCTTTCTGACCTTCTCCCACCCCCTCTCTCTTGAAGACCCTCATATGACAGGTGACCTGCCCTATAACCAGCAGGAAGAAATGTTACACAGAGAGGCTGAGAAGAATCTGAGGACTTGCTAAGTTTCCCCCAGTTTATTACCATTAGATCCTACCATACATCTATACAAGTGTCCATTATTCACTCAACTTAACCACAAAAGTAGTTTTCACTCGGTTTTTGAGTCTTTATTTCGGAAAGCTCCTGTGTCACATAAAACTTTTATTAAATAAATGTGTTCCACTTTTCTCTTGTTAATCTGTCTTTTGTTACAGAAGTGTCAGCCATTAACCTTGAAATAGGTGAGGAAAAGATATTATTTTTTCTCCCCTGCACCACCCAAGAAAGAACAGTTCATGTGCAGGTGACCACCTAGTTCAAGTCATCATTAAATCCAAAGCTGAGCAGCCGTGATGCTGCTGGTGGAATTGCCCTTGACCAAAAGAAATCTATCTTGATTGTCCCAAAGAGCCATTGATGATGAGGTCCTAAATTTAATTCCTAATAAAGCCCCCTATAGTTTTAGAGGCAAAATGAGAAAGCATAGCTCACAAATACCTTCTGGCCAATGACATGGAAAGTATTTTTGTAGTTTATTCCAAAGACCTGAAATTAGTTTCAACTTAAAAAGAAAAGTGACATCCATTAGGACCAAGGTGAAGTTGACAAAATGAAAATTATTTTTTATCTTATCAAAAGGCTACTTCTGAATGGAGCCTCCTGACAAAGCAGAAGTCTGGCTGGCACTTGAACCAGATAAACTTATTATGCAAATAGCTTTAGTCATAGGGGAAAGGGCTGATAATGAGATCGCTACAACGCCAACCACACATTATAGAGGTGACAAAACACATCAGGCAGGGTCCTAGCATATGGATAAAAAGCAGTGGAGAATTTATGTGAGCATTGAATTTAATTTATCATAACTAAGCTTTCAGGAATCATGCTTTGACAAATGCATAACTAATAAATATAAATGGGTCAATTATCACAAACAACCAGAGGTTCAGAACCAAACAAGCTGATGCTTCTTTTAAAAAAACCGAAAACAGGTTTACTAATAGTATTTTAGACTTTTAGATGTTTCAAAAAATCTCTCCTACTACCTCCAAATTAAGGAGACTGGAAGCAAATCTGAAAAACACTAAGCCACAACCCAGTGCTCCTGCTTTCCTACCCCCAACCCTCCTACACACATATGCACCTGCACAAACACACACACCTGTCCTGTCTACACAGCTATAATCACTAGACTGCAGCCAGACCAGCTTGTGCAGATCCCTGCAGCAGTCCGTAAGAAGACTTTTGGCAGGTAGTGACCAGCGTGGACTAAGAAAGACCTAGAGTATTGAACCATTTCTATTATGGCTCAGCAGTCACATGAGGACAAAGTATTAAAGTTTTTAAAACTGTTAAGGAACTTTTAGTCCTGTTTATTCTTTTGAGAGAAACATTTACTGTGGCTTGCTCTGGAAAGGGACCTGAAGAATTATCTGTATAATTCAGGTTAAAAAAAACTTTTCCTAAAATTACCAGATAATCATCTTCTCCAGCCCAGTCCCTCCAATAATGAAAAGCTTATAATCTGAAGGTCTTAATCCTCCATCTTTCTCTCTTGCCTCCTAGTATAAAAACAAACTAAGGCTCTCTCTTTAAAAAGATGTTTCAAACTCAGTGAGTATAAATGTTTATATTGAATTAGAGATTTGAATAAATACAAATCTCCACAAACTACATTTGATTGGCCGAGTAATGGCAGCCTAGTGTCAGCAGTCTCCCCTACAGAATGAAAGGATATTATGTGGGGCTGGGTGCAGTGGCTCACGCCTATAATCCCAGCACTTTGGGAGGCTGAGGCGGGCAGATCACTTGAGTTCAGGAATTCGAGACCAACCTATCCAACATGGCAAAACCCTATCTCTACTAAAAATATAAAAACTAGCTAGTCCTGGGGGCACACACCTGTAATTCCAGCTATCTGGGAGGGAGGCTGCAGCACAAGAATTGCTTGATCTCAAGAGGCTGTTTGCAGTGACCCAAGATCACACCACTACACTCCAGCCTGGACAACACAGTGAAACTCTGTCTCCAAAAAAAAAAAAAAAAAAATCTGGCCAGATGCAGTGGCTCACGCCTGTAATCCCCCAACACTTTGGAAGGCCAAAGTGGGTGGATCAGGAGGTCAGGAGCTCGAGACCAGCCTGGCCAACATGGTGAAACCCTGTTTCTACTAAAAATAAAAAATAAAAAAAAAATTAGCTGGGCATAGTGGTGGGTGCCTGTGATCCCAGCTACTTGGGAGGCTGAGGGAGGAGAATTAATTGAACCCAGGAGGTGGAGGTTGCGGTGAGCCAAGATCATGCCACTGCACTCCAGCCCAGGTGACAGAGTGAGACTGTCTCAAAAAAAAAAAAAAAAAAAAAAAATTTTAAAAAAAAAAAAAAAAAAAAAAAAAAAAAAGGTATTATTTGGGAATAATGGGTAAGCTTCTTTTTAAAGATATATAATAATCAGTTCCCTAATTTTGAGAAATACTCCCAAAATATTGCAGAAGAATTTATGGTTGAAGAACTTAAGATGTTATGGGAAAACAGGACTGGAGGGCTGAGGTCAATAAAGAATCTATGAACACCTATTATATAAACACTTTCATTAATAAAAAACTATAAGGACAACTCATTAAACAAAAAGAAGACTGATGACATATTTCCATCTTAAACTAGTAATAAAGCACACAATCACTTAATTTCTAATTGCCTTCCTGATTCATTAGAAACTTTCCCGACTTTCCCTCCCCTGCAATTTCAACAGGATGCTTTATGCTTTGCTCCTGATAGCATGCATACTCAAAGGCATTGTTTTCTGTGTTTAGCCCTCCATTCTTGCATTCAAGACCTTTTTAAGTCTAAAGCAACTCAGAATCTGAGTGCATGTGAAATTCTCAGAATTGGGAAAAACACAGCAGAATTGAATTGGCATATAAGAGGATTTGCCATAAGGAACTGTTAATGTTAGGGAGGAATTTCCGCATAGCTGACCCTTGAACAACATGGATTTGAACTGCATGGACGCACTTATATGTGGATTTTCTTCCACCTCTGCTAACCCTGAGACAGCAAAACCAACCCCTCCTCTTCTTCCTTCTCCTCAGCCTGTTCAATGTGAAAAAGATGAGGCTGAAGACTTTCATGATGATCCACTCCCAAGTAATGAACAGTAAACTCATTTCTCTTCCTTATGATTTTCCTAATAATGTTTTCTTTTCTCTAGCTTACTTTATTGTAAGAATACAGTATATAATACATCTAACATATAAAATACATGTTAATCAACAGTTTATGTTATTGGTGAGGCTTCCAATCAACAGTAAGCTATCAGTAGTTAAGGTTCTGGGGAGTCAAAAGACATAGGCAATTTCTGACTTCACACAGTGGGAGGTGGTCAGCACCCCTAACTCCCGCATTGTTTAAGGGTCAACTACATTGTGTAAAACCTAAAAGTCCAATCCCTGTCATCAATTACGCACCTTTATTCTCAAATCCATCCAAGGAATACTGTGCTTAGTTTATGATTACCAACATACTCTTGAAAAAGTATACATAAGCCAAAGTTTTGTGAGTCAGATCACATTTTTGGAGGCATCAGGAGAGTTTGGTATGGGAAGGTGCATTAGTGAATATGTAATGGATTTTTCTAGGACAACGGCTTAGACAAGGTCAATCAAGGGTGTCTATGTGCAGCAATGAAATAAAAAGGAAAAATCTTTGGATTCAGCCTTTACCAGCAAAATCATTGAAACCTTAGCTCCCAGATTTCTTTCCTTGGGGTGGTATGAAATGTGGTCCCAAGCTACCAGCATGTCTTCAGCTCTTTAGTTCTCTCTACCTACTCTTTTGGGTCCTAAACATCAGAAAGTGGCTCTTCCACTGCTCTTATGTGAGTATCTATCCTGCTGCAAGTATCTGTTTTTCCTCTCAACATGGCCTGACACCACCACCTTTGACTTGTGGCTGCTCCTAGTGCATTCTGCAGCCAGGGAAAAATGTCAACGTGGGGCTGAAGGGACAATGAGATACCCTCCACCCCTGGCCTTCAACTTCATGGTCATGTTCCAACAGAGTCTTTCTTAGTAGGGTTCTTTGAGTTCTTTTCCACTCCCGTTTCCTGAGGAGCATGGCAAAAGTCCAGGAGGGATGGGACAGGCAAACAAATTCAGGTGCCCTGAACTATACTACATTTGAAATGAAAATGAAAGTGAAATACAGGTTCATAGCTGTTTATATAACCCTCCTGGAGCCAAATGTATTTTGGAATTCAGAATTTTATCGAATTTTAGAAAGGTTAACCGGAACATTTACTGTATATTATGTAACAGTCCCAGCAGGATCTGGGGCAGCACACTATAATCAAACAAATATATCTGTCTCTAAACACATGAATATTCACATTAAGATAAATAACAACTATAAATAGCCTCACAGTTAAGGTCATGTGTTACCACCAAATTGGTTCACATAAGGTTAAATGACTCAACTACAAAAGAACTTTGATCTTTCAGAGCTCTTTGGATTTTGGAATTATGCATAAGAGATTGTTGATCTGTATTGTGATTTATTAAGGAAGATGATCAAAGACCCATTTTGCTTTATTGCCTGGCTTCTTTGTGGAAGCTAAGTCTGCACAGAGGCATAAGTCAGAAAAATTTGTGTTGACTCTTCCCCACTTCTTATTTGTCAGCTATTTTGGTCACTTCTTTTCTCCTCCCATGATCTCTGAACACCTTATTTGTTATACTAGATCCCACAGTACGTCTTCCAAGCTCCTGTGCCTTGGTATGGTTGGGAATGCCTGGTCCAGATTCCTGTCCCCACAATTCACCAGGCCCCTAGCTCGTACGCCAGTATTCTGAGTAGCTTTCTCAGATTTTGGACCCATGTGGTCCTCTGCCAGGAGTGAGGTCAAATGCCCATGACCCCAGCACTGAGCCACTGTTGGTTTCACAGTTGATTCTGCTCTTGTCTTAATCCCAGGAAATCTTGCCTGGTGACATAGCTCCTACCAGGTATGTCACACCATCAGCTTGGCTTTCGTCTTGTTCCTCATACCTTGAGCCTTGGCTGAGATACCTTACCTTGGTACCCCAGGCCTGAGATTCTACTTTGTCCCTCAATCACCTTAGAAACTGGACCCTTGTTCCCACGCTGCAGGTCCTAGAGCAAGCCCAACTTTCACACTGCAAAAACTCTGTTGGTGACTGCCACCTTCTGTCTTCTCTTTGGTCCCAGTGTGGGCATCAGATTTTTACATGTTTTGTAGAGACATTAAACATGTCTCTTCCTATTAAACATGCCAAGTTGTCAATATTTGCTCTAGGACAAAGTAGGTTCTCAGATAAATGTGACCCATATGATAAGAAGGACTTATTATAACCAAGAGTCAAATGAAATGCCTTCTTTTTTGCATCTTGCAAAGCCACATTCTATCATTTATTCAAACAAATCCTGTGTCATAATGAGCTAACGGCATAACAATTTCTAGTGCCAAGTAGATTCCAATCACTTTTCAAGGTCTTGCTTGGATTTCTCCAATTACTCTTCAAGACCTTGCTCGATATGCAGTTTTTCATGAAGAAATACTCACTGTGAAATGAAGTGGTTGAATTCTTCACACCATTTTTCTGGATGAAGTAAAGTAGGTGGAGGATTTTTAAAAAAAAAAAAAAAAAAAAAAAAAATAGTAATTTTTTTCTTAAAAAAAGAGTTTCTTTTTTTAAGGCAAAAATAACAGTTAAAGGCAAAATAACAGTTTGTTTTTATTGATATCATTCTAAATATCTCTAATAAAATCTGTTTGTTCTCATATGGGAGTCATTTTTTAGTGGTAGATTATAAAGTGCCAACCCCATTCATGTAGCCATTCATTTTCATTGACTGAAGACCTACTATGTCCCTGGCTTTCTCAGGACCTGTGAGAGCTACAAAGATCAGGAACATTCTTCCAGAAGCAGATGCTGTAATGAGGGGTGACACAAGCACATAAACTACTGTAACAGAGCTGAGGATTATTAGTGCTATAAGAAAGCTATAAACACAGTGCTGACGGCTTTAGTAAAATAGACTTTTAATCGTACAGGATTTTCAGATCATCATGGTACCATTTGAATTAATTATGTGATGCATTTAAAGTATACTCATAAATTCATCAGTCATGTTTTTAACTATTTCCTATGTATCAAATTCTGCAATAAGCACTAGAGAAAGTCAGCCAAAACAATGTCCCAGACTCCCTGAAGTTGCTGGGTAGAGAAGGAGACAGACGTGTACCATACTTAATAATTACCTAATAATTGGAGGTCCAAGAGAATGAGAGAATGGCAGAAAGAACCTTAAGTAACCAGACCACATCCTGGTGAGAGGGCAAAAAAAGGAGGGGGATAGGGGAAGAGCCCTGAGTTTGATTGAATACCCCAAAGAGATTGGATTTTAAAACAGAAGTGACTACATTTCCTTTAATTAATGAGATTTTTTTTTCTAGCAATACATGGAAATAGGGGCTTGTGGGCAACTCAAGTTCAGAAAATGAAGAAAGTAACAGTTCTGCACACCTGAATTATGATTGTAAATTTTAAAGCCATCATAGGTGATCCTTGTTTTTACATGGATTCTGACTGCTTCCTAAAGCCATGGATTGCTCAGATTCAAAAGGCAGAGGAATGGGAAGCAGCAAGAATTACCAGAAATAAATATATATCAGATAATGTGATCACAAGTTGCCCCTCAATATCAATTATCTTCCCATTTCTTATGTTACAAGTTTTACTTCAGTTTTACTTCCCATTTCTTATGGTACAAGTTTTACGTTTACATTATACTGCCATAATAAGGTTGCAATTTCTTGAGTTCCTTATGGCTAGATGTGGTTATATGACCGAGTTCTAGTCAATGATATACACATAGAATTATTGTATGGTATTTCCAGAAAATCTCCTTCAAAAAGGGGAGACATGCCACCCACTCTTCTTCTTCCTTCTTCTTGCTTTTTAGAGCATGATGACTGGAGCTTGAGCAGCTATTATGGACATCAGATGAACTTGAAAATGAAAACTATGAGTTGGGAATGACAAAGCAAACAGATAGAAAACTGGATTCATGATGACATTGTAAAGCTGCCAGACCAGCTCTGGTCTGCTTCCCTCTAATCTTCTTTAAGAAGAGAGAGAAACTTCCATCTTTTTTAAGCCACTGGTACATGCAGCTGAGTCTAATCCTCAGTCAGATAACCTTTCCAAGTATTTTCCTATCATATGATTAGAACATAATTTGATAAGTGATATCAAGCACAAGCACGATATGTGGGTAGCATAAGTAAGGTGCCGCTTACTCAATCTGGGGAGTCCCGAAAGACTTTATAAAGAAGATGAACTTGAGCTGACTCCTAAAAACTAGATGGGATTTTTCAAAATAGCGGAGGAGAGTGAGGCTTAGAAAACAATCTGTACCAAGACACAGAGATGTAAAAAAGCATAGGAAGTCCAAAACACAGGAGCAATTATTTAGGACTAGGCTATATATGATCTTTTCAGTCTAACGAGAGAGCAAGAAGGAAGAATAAGGTGAGAGGGAAGAATGATTAGAGGAAGGAGATGATGTACCTGTTCTGTGTAAGAATTTAGTTACCCCTCATATCTTCTAATTCAAAAACTAGTAAATTATCTGCATATTACTCAGAAAGAATAGCAGTTAAAGGTTGCCCTTCAGCTGTTTTGGAGGTTACCTCTTTTTTTTCTCCCTTTCTCCTGGACCAGAGACAAAGGAGGAGGCTGTCTCTTTATCTCATTTACTCCATTGAACAGTATATGCCTTCATCTTTCCCTACGTAACTCCAGCTTCAATTCTAGTTTGGCTGAGCTGTTCTTACTGCCTGTGGCTGAGGTTTTACATCCACACGCCTGGCCAGCTCACCTCTGTGGGCAGCCTCAGTGCTGTATCTCTCAGTGAGCAGGTTATCCTAGATCATCTCTACAACCCTTTCCAGGATTTTCACTTTCCTTGATCTTCTCGAGTTTCCTGATCATTCTGTCCTCACTGAGGTCAGTCCCACAGAGAAGAGCTGCTTAAACAATCTACTGTCTAATAGACTTAATTCGCCCTCAAAGCAGTTCACCACGACTAAGTCATTCGTAGACGGATTGAACAGATTTGACTGAAACAACACTAGTAGGCCAACACTGGCCAGCGCAGCAGGGAATGGGTATCTCTCTTCCACAAGTAGAGAGTGACCTGGCAAGGGTTCAATGAGAAATGGATGGTGAATATCCACTTTAGTGTTGATAACAATGTACCTCCCTGTTTTCAGTCTCTTTCTCAGCAGGAAATATGCACAAGAGGCACTGTTTAGTTGTTGGTCTGAGGAGAATGGCAACAAACCACCACTCACCCAGGCCACCACCAACCTTCTGTGGCTTCACATAAACACCACACAAGGAAACATCTTTGAAGCCTGGCATCACAGAAAGTTGGTTAAGAGAAGCTCATTTGATCTTATAGATGTCCTGCCTTTCCTGGAGTTCATCCTACTGTGGTTCAGTAAAGCAAGATCTTGTGAAAGATTATTATCTGTATATAATAAAAACCAAAAGAATTTGAAGGCTTTGCAGTACTTTGTTAGTACTGGCAATGTAAATTCTAATTCTCTCACAACACAGAAAGACCACCAGTGAAGAGAAACCATGTAGGTTATTCTTTTGTTTCATTCGTGAGTGCTTCTCCCTCTGTTGCAGCTAGACTATTACTGATCCCAGAATCCTGTTCTTCTCCCTATTTTTTTCCCATTCCATACATTCACTGAGGGCTTACTATATGTTGACAGCTTCCTAATATGACTTGATTTCTTGTCCAATTTTTGGCTTGTGCATCTGACTACTTAAGGTCAACATGTTCAAAACCAAACATCTTCCTTTCTTAAAGCTACATTCCACCTGGTTGTTGAAGTCAGAAACCTGGATTCTACATTCTCTCTTAACCCCATATGCAATTAGAGAAGGCAGAATAATGGCTCCCTCAAAGATGTCCACATTCTAATCCTCAGAACCTATTAATATGCTACTTTACATGGCAAATATTCTACTTTATTGATGTAATTAAGGTAAAGGTCGTGGATATGGGCAGACTGTCTTGGATTATCTGGATGGGCCCAACTTAATCACAAGAGTCTTTTAAAGTGGAAGAGGGGGCAGAAAGAAAAAAGAAGAGGCAGAAGAGATTCAATGCATAAAAGGGACTTCACCTGCCTGTCACTGCTGCCTTTGAAGGCAGAGGAAGTGGCCACAGGCCAAGGAATGCAGGTAACATCTGGAAAATGGAAATGGGCCTCAGCTGATACCCAGCAAAGAAATGGGAACCTCAATTCTACAGATGCAAGGAAATGAATTCTGCTAATAACCTCAATGAGCCGGAAAATAAATTTTCCCTAGCCTTAAGAAAGGAGTGTAGCCCTACTGACACCTTGACTTTAGCCCACTGAGAGCCACGGCAGACTTCTAAGTTAAAGAACCACAGGATAATAAAATTGTGTTGTTTTCAGCCTGAGTTCGTGGTGATTTGTTATGACAGTAATAAAAAACTAATATACCAATCAAATATCAAGTCTTCAGTGCTACTTCCTAAATCCCTCCCTCAAAACCTGTCCCCTCTTTCACATCCTAGTGCAGTCGGTCACTCATCATCTCATACCCACACCACTCCAGTGGCCTCCTTGTTTTTCTCCTTCCCTCTACCTCATATCCCTCTAATCTATCTTGTATCTGGTAGCTAGAATTTATATATAACATACAAATATGACCTTGTTTCCTTGCTCAAAATTCTTCAGCAGATACGCACTGCCAGAATAATAAAATCTTAACTCCTTTGCATGCTATATACAAATATCTTGCCTACCACCTACTTGTCTACCTGATTTCATGTCAAAGCACTTGTTCACCAGATGCCATAGCACTGTGCCGCGCAGCACCTGTAGCTCCATAACAGATCCTATTCTTTCATGTCTCAGGGCCTTTGCACATGATGTACCTTCAGTTTAGAATGCTCTCCATAATTTGTCCACCGGGCAGGCTCCTATTCATGTTTCATGTGTATCTACAGTGGCATTCAGTAAATTTTTTGAATGAATGCACACAAACATAGGTAGGCCAAGAAATGGTGATAGGATAAAATATGACTTGGTCTTCAAAGTAACATAAAAAACAGGCAAATACAGAACAGCTCTTTCAGATATGAGCAAATTCCAACTAAATCATTCACAGCAAGCAGGTTTGAAGAGTGTTGATTTGGATTTGACAAAATAAGCCTCATTCCTCTACTACATTCTTCCTTCCTCTACATCCCAAATGTCTCCAGGTCCCTGAATAAATATATAACCAAAATGAGCAAATAAATCATGATTTAAACCTCATCATAGACATCAGCTGATGTCAGGACCATTATACACACATACATGGTGGGCTACAGATAGAAGGAGATGAATACCAATAACCATCATATGATGAGTGCTTACTACCATAAAGCTTCATGCCAAGTGCTTCACATGTAGGTCAACTAAACATTGCAATAATCCTATTAAATAGAAATTATTCCAGTTTCCAAGGGAAGAAAATGCAACTTAAAAGAAGAAATTTTCTCAAAAACATTCAGCAAAAGTTGGAAGATCCAGGTTTTAAATTCAGGTATTTCTGTCTCCAATGCCCATATACTTCACTGTTTTCTCTATTTTATCTCATGAAGAGTCCATTACTTTGGAAGAGGAATTAAGAGAACATACATGCAAAAAATGACAGAAAACCAATTAGCAAGCAATGCCTCAAGAAGGTGCAAAATAAAGTCCTCAAACATTAAAGCACACTCACCAAGGAGATGCTAAGTAAAAAATTTCTCAGTGAGGCAGTTAATTAAGAAAGGCTTCCTGAAAGTTGCAAATGTTAAGGCAGAACCTCTGTTCATGGAGGGGACATAAATCAGCTGACTGGGAAGGAGGGTGTTAGAGGAGAAGGGAAATAACAGAGGAAGATAGAAAGGATGAAGTATAATAATTAAGAAACAATTGTTAACATCCAGTTAAATACTTAGGAATGTGTTCAAAAGACATTCTATTTACTTACTCATGAAAGCAAGAAAGCAAGACATTTGAATGTAATTAACTGTTCTGATAGTATTAACTACAGGAACAGAGTTGCCATTCTGATTACAATTGGTAGATCCCATTAACGAAGTTGCACAGTTAGTCCTGTGTCTGTGTTTCTCTCAGTATCATGCCCCAGTCCTGTTCCTAAAGTTGCTTTTCTCCCTAAGCCATATCTTACCTATTCAAAATTAATTATTTTAAAAATGTTTACATTTAATTATAATTCATGATTCATCTCAGTGTAAAAAAAAATTCCCTGGCCAGGCGTGGTGGCTCACGCCTGTAATCCCAGCACTTTGGGAGGCCAAGGCAGGTAGATCACCTAAGGTCAGGAGTTTGAGACCAGCCTGCCCAACATGGTAAAACCCCACCCCTACTAAAAATAAAAATAAAAAAATTAGCCGGGTGTGGTGGTGTGTGCCTGTAATCCCAGCTATTCGAGGCTGAGGTAGAAGAATCACTGGAACCCAGGAGGTGGAGGTTGCAGTGAGCTGAGATTGCACCACTGCACTCTAGCCTGGCAACAGAGCAAGATTCTGTCTAAAAAAAAAATTCCCCACTACTGAATGTAGAGACTAAAAAGCAAAATTTCTCTTCATTATGACCCCTAATACCAGTCTCCTCCCCATTATCAGTATGGGTTGTTTTCTTTTAGGCCTTTTATTACATGCATTTGTAATATTTCTGCTATAAATATTATATATATTTATATATATACTGTTTTTCTGTATATTCATATATTATATATTCATATATACATTATATATATTCATATATACATATTATATATTCATATATACATATATATTCATATGTATGTACATTATATATATTATATATTGTATATATATATATTTCACATATATTCATCTATATTATCTATTCATAATATATATTCATCTATATACTGTTTTTCTGTGTATATGATTATATATATATTCATCTATATATTGTTTTTATATATATACACACACACACACAGTTTTTCTGTATATACATATATGTATTTATATTGTGTCTGTAAGTATATGATACAATATAAATTGGACAATATATTAATTTTTTTTTGAGATGGAGTCTCGCTCAGTCACCTGGGCTGGAGTGCAATGGTGTGATCTCAGCTCACTGCAACCTCCGCCTCTCAGGTTCAAGTGATTCTGCCATCTTAGCCTCCCAAGTAGCTAGGATTACAAGCACTCACCAACATGCCCGGCTAATTTTTGTATTTTTGTAGAGACAGTGTTTCACCATGTTGATGTTGGCCAGGTTGGTCTTGAACTCCTTATCTCAGGTGATCCACCTGCCTCGGCCTCCCAAAGTGCTGGGATTACAGGCATGAGTCACTGTGCCTGGCCTTAATTTTTATAACTAATTTTTTTTATTTTGAGACAGAGTTTGGCTGTGTTGCCCAGGCTAGAGTGCAGTGGCATGATCTTGGCTCACTGCAACCTCTACCTCCTGGGTTCGAGCAATTCTCCTGCCTCAACCTCCCAAGTAGCTGAGACTACAGGCACCTGCTACCATGCCTGGCTAATTTTTTTTTGTATTTTTAGTAGAGATGGGGTTTCACCATCTTGGCCAGGCTGCCCTTAAACTCCTAACCCCATGATCTGCCCATCTCAGACCAATTAATTTTTATCACATAGTTGAGAGCAATAGAAATGGGATTATACACTACACATTAATGTCCTGGTACTTATTTTTTCCATTCAGCAATACAGCTTAAAGTTCATCCATATTACCTTCATACCTAAATGGCATTTCACAAAGTGGGTAACTATAGTTTATTTAGCCATTCACATATTGGTGAACATATAGGTTTCTCTTTTTCTATTAGAAGGCTGAAATGACTTACATATGCCACATGCCATGTGGGATTTCTAACTTTTAAAAGATTTCTTAGGTGGCAAAAGCTCGTCAGTAAACACTTAGTATCCTTCCAAGAAACTTAAATGCAAAGAGAGAATATAGTGCCTCATTTTCTGAGGGTGGCTCAGTGAACAATTTCAGAGCAGTGGGGGCAATAGAGCTAAAGCCAAGAAGGAAGCAACCAGCAAACGGTCCCATAGGATTATGAATAGTGCTCTGTGGGCCAGAACACACTGTAAATAGTGACCTTGAGTCGTTCAGTTCCAGCAGCTCCAAACTTTGAACCCTACTGCTGGGTTCCACTTGCAAGAATCTGCTACCTCATTCCAGTGGTGGGTATCCCTGGGTAATGACCTCAACATACATGGCACAGACCAAGAGCGATTCAAAATAGACATATGTAGCCAGTGTGGTGGCTCATGCCCATAATCCTAGCACTTTGAGAGGCTGAGGCAGGCAGATCACTTGAGCTCAGGAGTTCAAGACCAGCCTGGGCAACACAATGAAACCTTGTCTCTACTAAAAATATGAAACTAGCCAGGCATGATGGCAGGCACCTGTAGTCTCAGCTACTTGGGAGGCTGAGGCAGGAGGATGGCCTGAACCTGAAAGGTCAGTGAGCTGAGATGATGCCACTGTACTCCAGCCTGGATGACAAAGTGAAACTATGTTTCAAATATATATTTATACATTATATATATATTTACATATACTAATAATTCTGCTAGAGAAAATTGAAAAAATTAAATAGTTGGAGATATTTCTTTAAAATTAGAAAACAGATGATATGAAAATGAAACAGAAATCAGTATCACAGTTCTACATACTATACCCTCATTAAATGTGAAAGATTTTTCCAGGTTGGAAAAGATATCCATGCTAAGTGCTAAATCCACCATGAAGGCATCTCCCAATCAGGGTCAATCCCTTGAAGTAGGGAAAAGGAGAAGAAGAGGTGTGTAAGGAGAACACTAGATGGGGAAATGTCTGGAAGAAAGCAAAGACAAAATGCACCTAAATCACATCTCAGCCTTAGATCACCACTAAGAAAGGGAGCTTTTCTGATTAATAACTATGATACTTTACATAACCAAAGGTAGTGAGGAGAAAAGCAAAGACTTGTAGTTAAATTTCAAGCTTGTTGATTCTTTTAATTCTGATTCTTAATGACCTGTTTAATACTATACCTTAAATAATACCATTTACAATGTTAGGCTACAAATCATTAAAATGTAAAGTTACTACATTGAATCACATAGTTCCTAAAAAACCATTCCTAACCACTACAGTCAGTGACAGGTGTTCACATCCTCTGGCTTTTCAGCCCAGCACCAATCTGCTTCAAAGACCATCTCAGAATCCGAAGACTACAATGTTTCCCATGCTAAGTATTATTACCCCAGGCCTGTGGTAATGACTTGCAGAGGTTGGCAGGGGGTGTCACCAAGCTCTATTAATCCTTGACCACTACCCCAAAATTTAAATGGTCACAAAAGGTATGAATTACATTTTTTCTCATTATCTCTAAAGTACATTGGAGTACCTTTCCCTCTACTGTGCTCTCCTTATGCAAACACACAGGACGCATAAGCAATTTGGCCATGTGTGAAGAGTGCAGGAGAAAGTCAAGGTCAATAGAAGGTGCCATGTCAGTAGAGATGATGGAGGGGACAAGTGGGTGTGTGGCTCGCTGTCTGAGCCAATGTGGTCATTTACTGACATCCGCTCTTTAATTTCCTCCTTCAATAAGAACTCAGCAATATCATCAATTCCAACTGTTAATGTCCAACGTGTCAGGGAAGTAGACCTTGCCCCAGGGCTGGCTAATGACCCTTTTCCTAGGTGGTCCTTTATGCACAGAGTGGAAACCACAAGCCTGTTCTTTTTCACACACATTTGTAAACACACGATTTTTTTTTTAAAAAAAACATGATTTTAAAGAGATCTGTTTGAAATAGATCACGTTGTTCTCTAAATGCTTTTCCATTAACAAATTCTGGGCTGTTGACATGGGTTCTTTGGGAGTGTGTTCTTTGAAGGTGATCATTACAGGGTGTTAAAATAGAGATGTAGAATCATTCCTCAATTAGATTAGCATTTTAGGGAAAAAAGAAAAAAAAAAGCTTTACGTATGTAGTGGGATAAAAACCACAGTGGTATGGTGGAGGGCCAGAAAATAGTTAAAGCCAAAGGTTAACCATGCTATACTCATCAATCACTTTCTCTGGTGGCAAGTTATTTGAAAACAGTTGTTTTATATGAAAATTGCTGGGGAAAGGGGAGGCGCAATGAAAAGCAGGACTTCTCCCTACCTGGATTTTGAACTAATTGAGGAACATGATGAACATAGTCAGCAAATAAGGTCCAAAATAACACCTTTATTATGGATAGAACTGATATTGGAGAATGTAGTTTTCATCTGCCTGGAGTGGGCTTTCTCAAACTGAAAGATAGAGTTAGAGATACACTTATCTGGCTAGTCTTGCGACTGGACGGGACCACCACAGGCACCTCACTCAGGAGCAGAGCCTTTGCCACTGAGCTTAAGTATGCTGAGAGCAATCAAGCAGGCAGGCTAACTTCCAGGCGAAAGCAGAAGGGAAAGAGCAGGGCCATGCATGGCCAGTTCCTCTTCCACCATCGGCATAAACCACTTCTTATCTTCTAGGATCAGTTTGGGTCTAATCAAAAGACAGAAACCACACCAGAAATTCGAACAAATAAAATTTAATGTAAAGAATGACTAATGGCCAGGCAGTGGCTGTAATCCCAGCACTTTGGAAGGCCAAGGTGGGCGGATCACGAAGTCAGGAGTTCGAGACCAGCCTGGCCAACATGGTAAAACCCCATCTCTACTAAAGATACAAAAAAATTAGCTGGGTGTGGTGGCGCATGCCTGTAATCCCAACTACTCAGGAGGCTGAGGCATGAGAATCACTTGAATCCGGGAGGTGGAGCTTGCAGTAAGCCGAGATTGCGCCATTGCACTCCAGCCTGGGTGACAGAGCAAGGCTCTGCTTCAAAAAAAAGAATGATTAACTTGTAACAAGGGATTAGATACTAAGGAGTAAAGAGAACTCTGAAGAATACCAGATATTGGAAGCAACTGCCGCCTCTACTGAGACGGAGTACCCAAAAAGAAACAAATTTGAAAGAGCCCCTGCCCCCAAATCCAACGATGAGATTCAGACCTCAGTGGAAAGGGTATCACTATGGGCCCGGTGGTGAAGTTCTCTGAGTTGAGACAAGCCAGGGCTGGCAAGCATGAGACCAACTGCTGGGGTGCCTTTGAGATTCACTGAGAAGCCGACAGATTAGGTGCCAGAACTCGCTGGAGGGTGAGCACCACAGGGTGTCCCAAATGCCACTGAGGGCCAGAGGCCACAGAAGCAATTAGGAAAAAGTACACTGAAACCTGCAAGAGGGTTCTTTGCTCCTGCAGTGGCCTTCTAGTGCCCTCTACCGACAAAGCTTAACAGCTGCCATACAGCAAAGAAGGAATGTTCATCAAGTCCACTCCAATATCACAAAGGGTAGATTCAGTGCTGAAAGGCAGTAACTTGATAACTGGTGCAAGAAGGAAGTGAATTCCAAAAGAGAGAGGCCAAGAATGTTATAATGCTCTTTTAAAAAAAAGATGAGAAACCAGCTTTTTAGGAATTTTAATTTGGGGCTTGCAACAGGCAACTTCAAGCTATCATCAACTGAATGAGTGCAGTCTCCTCTGACATTAGGATAAGAGATTATAGAAACCCCCTTCCACTACTTAAAAAATATGTCTTGTCATGGGCATGAAATTTCCTCATTAAGACTTGTAGTTTTTAATTCTAGAAGTTCCTTATTTGAAATGGGAATGTTCTGTGAGGCATCCTTTATTGACCAAAACTTCCTTGGGATAAATGACAGTCAAGAATAAAAATGTACAAAAAGGGACCCAGCACAGGGGCCAGTGAGGAGACAGGACCACACACACAGACTTAATCTCTTCATGGTTTTCCATTCCTATGATTCCAATGTTGTATAAGCTGAAAAGTGAAGAGGCAGGTGGCATGGCACTTTTCTGACTCTTCTGTCCCTCTGCCTCTAGGATTTCTCACAACATAGAAAGGTAAAAGAACCAGTGAAAGTCTGAGTGATTCAAAACTCTTTTGCCATGATCATGGCCATAAAAGGGGAGCTCCTTTTTCTTCTGCACCCCAATTTCTCACCAACTCAGTCACGGGTGCTAAGTCAAAGATAGGAGTCAGCAGAAGGGAGCTGATTAATGGGTTTTCCCCTGGCTCTTTAAGATCCATTCAGGAACCCAAGACTTTCCTATAAGCTGGACCATTTTTCTGCAGAATCTAATATTATTTCTGAAGTCTGAGTCATTCATAACAATAGCTAACACTTCTTGAGAACTTACAATGTGAAAGCACTGTGCTAATAATGCACTTATTTAATCCTCACATAAACCCTATGAGGAAGATATACAAGTATCTGTTTTAGAGATAAGAAAAAGGAGCCTTAGAGAAGTTCAGAAGCTGGTAATGGTGTGGCCAAGCTTCAAACACAGGAAGCCCAATTCCAAAATCCACAATTGCAACTACTATACCATCCTGTTTCCCTATTTGGGATTTATTCTTGGATAATGAGAAATCACATCTTTAGATTCTGCTAGAGCAATTATATCATATTAATGGGGAATGCAGGTCTGATACGATAAGCCAGTTGCCCTTTTGATATCCTATCAACTTAAACATCCACTCAAGCATATTATTCTTCAGTTCATCCTATCAACTTAAGCATAATATTCTTCAGATTATAAGACATTAGCAAGCAAATCCAAAGGACATTTTGTTTGGGATGCCAAATGATCAGTGATAGGGAGTATGAGCTGAGAATGTTTTCATCTGTTAAGTTTTATGCGTTTTCTGTCATTTAGCTCCCTTCAAAGTCACAGCTGGTAAAACCAAATGGGTCATTTTACCACAATAAGACCAACGTCACAGTTCAACAAGCACCATTTGTCCTCTAAGGCAAAGCCATGCACCTAATTACAACACACTGTTAATAAATTTGTAATAGACAAAAAGAAATTGACTGCTATGGATTTTTTTTTTCCTTAGCAAAGCAAAACCATTTAAAGGGCAGATTGTGCATCTATTCCTTCTTTTATTGTTTCCATAAAGTTAGCATTATATTCTAGACAGAAAAAATCAGGGCAGACCTCAGATGAACAGATTGTATCATCAGATCCTATCACATTGTCTCTAATGGGGGAAACTAGCAGCTGAACACCAACACCTGTCACCATGAGCAGACCCTGGCACACACACCAGGTAGGAAAGCTGCACAGTTCCTTAGGGCAATCTGAGCCTGGGTCACCAGAGACAATGTGCACGCCAAGGTCCACAGAAGCATAGGCTGACAGGCACCATTTAAAGTCAGGTGGATACAGGAAATCCCAGAGGAGATGTCGTAGTAGTTCCTGAGGAAGATTGGTCATCAACAACAGTGAGCTCTAAAAAGGCTTTATAGAGACCGTGCTCACTGAAAGAATGGAATCACACACAGGCAGAGGCAGGCCCCAGAAGTAACTACTGAACATTCATCCTCTTTCAAGGGCAAAAGACACCAAAGCAGCACCCCCTCTCACACCTGGATAGCTTGGGTCATGTCTCCACTGAGCCAGAATATGGCCAATTGTTTTCACCAACCTCAAGATCAATTTCAATAATTGCTACTGAATGGATTATGCTGCAGGTCCTGGCAGTTTGTAAGGGGGCCTAACTGAGCAAGCACACGTTTATTTTTCTGACATTGTAAACATGTCTTCTTTTTAAAAGGGCTTTGGACATTTTTTCCTACCTGGTTGCCTAGCAATCTTTTGAGGGGACAGAAATAGGAAGGAGGATACGGGAGACATATAGACAAGGGTTTATTTCGTAGATTTCTTTTCAAATATCAGTCTGTTGTCACTTCCTAGTGGGGTGAATGCGGAGGAGCTGTGCTATATTATAGTGCTGCTACTCTTTTTTTTTTTTTTTTTTTTTTTAGACGGAGTCTTGCTCTGTCACCAGGCTGGAGTGCAGTGGAATGATCTTGGCTCAGTGTAATCTCTGACTCCCTTGTTCAAGCGATTCTCCTGCATCAGCCTCCCAAGTAGCTGGAACTATAGGCATGAACCAGCTAGCCCAGCTAATTTTTGCATTTTTAGTAAAGACAGGGTTTCACTATGTTGGCCAGGATGGTCTCAATCTTCTGACCTCATGATCCACTCACCTCAGCCTCCCAAAGTGCTGGAATTACAGGCATGAGCCACCACGCCTGGCCTACTCTCCTAGCAGAAACACACAATGCCAACAAGTGTATTTACACAAGAATTTTCAGAAAATGGGGGAGTGTATCACTGATACTACATATTAATTAAGATGAAAAATAAATACATCAACATAAGTCATAAAAAACACATTGAGTATACAGTGTCCATTTCACCATCCTCTTTCAAGAATGTCTCAGACATGCCTGAGAGGAAACTGTAATCTCTTTCACTTCACCCAAGTTGTGAAATGACTACTGAATAATGCTGCATTCTTGTCTGCCTGGTCTCCTTCTTTTCACTAAATTATATTTTCCTACAAAAAGTACCCATTTCATTCAGGTGTTCAAGTTCATTTCCAAGGAACTAATCTAAATGGTCTTCTATGGCTCTTCTAACTGCCTCTGTATCTATAGTTACTTCCCTCTTTTTATTTTTTGTATATTTAAACTTTCTCTCTTTTTTTCTTGGTTAGGTTAGTTAATAAATGATCCATTTTATTATTTTTATCCCAAAAAAGCTCATGATTTGTATATTGGTTCCATTATGTTTCTACATTCTGCTTCAGGAATTTCTACTTCTATTTTATTAAATCCTTTCTTATCTTTTACTTAGATTTTTAAAAATTCTAATTTCTTGGGTGGAAAGCTTAATTTATTTGCTTTTATTCTTTCTTGATCATTGACATAGGTAAAGGGCTATGAATTTGCCTCTAATCCCTGCTTTAACTATTTCCCATTAATTCTGACATGGAGTTTCTTTTTTGTTTCTCGATTTTTAACAGATGGCATATCACTATGTTGCCCAAGCTGGAGTACAGTGGCTACTCAAAGACATGATCGTAGGGCACTACAGCCTTGAACTGCTGGACCCAAGTGATCTTCCTGCTTATGGAAGATCACTTGGGTCCAGCAGTTCAAGGCTGGGCTACAGGTGCATGACACTGCACCCAGCTTGGTTATGCAGTACTTTGAAAATTATTATTTTCTATGTATTCTTTAATTTCCATTTTGATTTTTTTCCACATGACCTGTTAAAGATGGCTTTGTTTTTTCATACCTAGGTAGTAAGGACTTTTTGTTTTCTGTGTTTGTTTATTTCTAGTTATAATACATTATAGTCAGAGAATGTTGTCTGTACTACTTACATTTTTGAAATTTGAGAATATCATTGTAGCTTTCATAGCAGGTATGAGTATATATAACATTTATATATGACATACGTTATATTATAAATATATAATTATATTTAAAACTAAGTATACATAGATATCTCAAACACTGTCCTTGAAATTAGAGAATGCATCTCTTTTCAAGTGCCCATGAAACATTCACAAAAACATACATTGTTGCTTATTTTTCAATCTATTTCTCATAAAATGAGAGTCTCATTAAATAACTTTTGCAACCAATGTGCATCTCCTTGTATTTTTCATAACTTTTGCTTTATGAATGTGATACCATAAATAATATACTTCTTATATTTTCATTATAAAATAGCACCTGGCCAGACACTGTGTTTCATACCTGTTATCTCAGCATTTTGGAAGGCTGGGGTGGAAAGATCACCAGAGCCCAAGAGTTCAAGATCAGCTTGGGCAACATAATGAGACCTTGTCTCCACAAAAAAAAATAAAACAAATTAAAAATAAATTATCTGGACATGGTGGCACATACTTGTAGTCCCAGCTACTTGGAGGCTGTGAAAATGAGAAAAATATATTTAAAAAATCTCTCATATTAACCCACATCTATGCCATTTCCTGTGCTCTCTATTCCTTACTGTGGACTTCAGTTACCATTTCTATTCAGCCTGAAGGACAATCTTTAGTATTTCTTGTACGGCATGTTGGCTAGCAACAAGTTCTTTCAATCTCTGTTTATCTGTGGTTTCCTTTAACTTCTTTTTTGAAAGATAGTTTTCCTACATATAAAATTCTTGGTTGACAATTTTTTCAGCACTTTGTATAGGAGTATTAGCAATAGTAGGAATCATCCCACTGCCTTCTGATTTCTATTTTTCAGATGAAAAGTTAGCCATTAATCATACTGATATTCCCTGGTACATATCAACTGTTTTTCCCTTGCTGATTTCAAGATTTTCTTTTCTTTCAACAGCTCAACTAGGATGTGTACAGGTCACAGTCTCTTTGTATTTATCGTACTTTGGATTTGTTGAGATTTTTAGTTGTGTAGACTAATGTTTTTCATCAAATTTGGAATGTTTTCACCTATTATTTTTTCAAAAAATATTTTGGACATGTATTTATCTTACCTCCTCTGGAAGTTCCTTTACATGTATGCTGTAATGCATGTTGGTATCCCATAGGTCTTTGTAGCTCTGTTAATTTTTCTTCAATGTCTTTTTTCCCACTGTGTTCTTCAGTTGGTTAATTTCTATAGATCTCTCTTCAGGTTCACTAATTCTTTCTTTTACTATCCCAAATCTGCTGAGATCTATAATTAATTTTTTTCATTTCAACAATTATACTTTTCACCATCATTGTGGTGGGATGGAGGCAGCATAAAATGGTGAAAAAGAACATAGCTTTGGAGCCAAGCTTTATGCATTCAAGTCTCCACAGCACCATTTATTAGCTGTATGAACTAAATTTACTTGGCTTCTCTCTATATCAAATTTATAACCTATAAAATACTAAAAGTGCCTAACTCATGGTGCAATTTGAGAATTAATTCAGATAATACATAAAGTGTTTAGAGTAAAGCCTGTTATAAAATAAGCATCCAATAACCTTTTGCTATTATTACTACTGATGCAGGAGTTTGGTCATTCTAGCAAACATGATCTGATATTAGTTTTATACCCCAAACCTGAGATATGGAATAAGAAATATTAGCCCCACATGTATGACCCCTTCAGCCTTTCTTATTCTTTCTTCTCAAGTTCCACTGTGCTTGTTTCATAGGTATATTTGGGTTTCCCTATTGTTTTGCTAGATTACACTATGGTCACACCACTAGGGCTAATACTAAGCTCATTTCGTCAGAATTTTGACACATGACACAGATTCTTTTGGCCTCATCTCCAGAAGGCCTGGGCCTTGATACTCATGCCTTTGGGTGTTAGCTGTCATCAAGCTCCAACCCACACTAACAACTCAGAATTACAACACAACAGCTACTGAATTTATAAGCATCTTCTCTGCATAGAGGTAACTATCACTCTGCTCTTGCCACCCACTATACTGGATCTCTTATATATGATTCTTACCTATTTGACCCCAAGTTTGGTCAAAGTCTTCGAGACAATGAAATTTGGCCTGAGACCAAACATCTCATGGGGTACAGCCCAATAACCACATCAGCACCCCAGGTTCCAGTTCTTCCCTCAGTCCTAGCCCTCCTCATCCTATTAGCTCATAGTCCTGAACATCTCCTTCACCATGTGCCACCATTTCCTAGTCCTGGATCTGCATTGACTATGAAGTATTAAGGACTATAATATTTGGTCAAATCAGTGTGTCGGTGGAATAAATTAGAAAGCAGTAAAAGAGAATTTCTGCTTAGCCTTTACGGCATTAAGACAAACCCTGGTAAAGCAAGCAGACCAGATTTTTCAGTCCCATTTTGTCAATCTAAGGAAAGCCTAAGCAAAGATGACTATAAACCATTCAGTGCTCTCTCTCTACTCTCCAAACTTGTATGCAACTAGCCAATTTCCCAAAACAACTAATGACACTTTATAATTTACAAAGCACTGTCACAAATGTATTTCATTCAATCCTCAAAATGACCCTATGACTTAGGTAAAGTGGCATGATTACTCCTATTTCACAGATGAGAAAACAAACTTGAGGAAAATAAAGGACATATCCAAGGTCACTCTGTTATTTGGGTGAAAAGTAGCAGTTATAAACTAATTTTTCTTGCCTTCAGTCCACAGTTTTTCAATGTGTTCCATGAATCAGTAGTCCTATGAGAAATCCTGTGACCAAAAAGTTAGAAAATGGTGAAGATTTTATCAAGATAAAAACTCTAGGAAATCCTGCAGTAAAAAGCTGCCTCATGGGAAGCACAGAGAATGCCAGGCTAAGTAAGGATAGAGCTTCTTGGAGGAATACTCTCTGCTTAGCAACCTCCAGCCTTTCACCAACATTTCCTCTTATCTGCAAATGGAAGGAGACTCTGGTAATGGCGCAAAGGAGAGGATTAGGATGAGGATAGGGAACAAATCAAAATACACAGATACACTTACTAGCAGATCTGAAATTTTCCCAAAGTGGCCCTAACTCCATGTTTTGCAAAACAAAGTTAACAGCCCTTAGAACAGAATCATCCAGGAAATTTGGTGAACATAAAGAGTCCTGGACTATCATAGATCTAATGAAACAGAACCTCTGGGAACAGGGCCCAGGAACCTGCATTTTAACAAGTTCACTAGGTGATTGTGACATAACTAGAATTTGGGAAACACAGCCTTAGTCAACAACAGATGTGAGATACTTTTCCAATTAAATCAAAGTCACAAACCAAAATGAAAATTGCCCAAGATGCAGCCAGTGGGGGACTATTTGGTTTCTCAGTAATAACCACTTCTCAATAAGACCAGCCTTCCTGGGGAAGACTATTCGATGGTCTATCAGATCTTTTCATTAGGGAACCTTCCCTGCTATTCCATCTAAGTAGTTTTTCTTAATTTGATCCTATTACTTCCATGCTTTACACAAAGACAAGTACAGCAGTTATACTCAATAAACAAAAATGCAATACAAATGACACTCTAGGTTCATGTTTCCATCCAATTACCTTCAAATGGCCAAATCTCTCTACAAAGTGAGAACCAGTGTAGGTTTCTGCACCCAGCTTCTATAGGTCTCAAATCTGGATTTAGATGTGTAGTGCCATCTTCAGAGTCAAGTGCGCAGCCATCAGGGGCCCCATTCTTGCAAACAGATGGCATGCTCAGCTCCTCAGCCACATTACAAAAATTGGGACCAAGAGAGTTGTTCAAGGTGGAGGCACTTAAGAAAATTAGAATGTGACCATAACTATTGATTGAGTTATAAATACTGTGATTTCCTGGCCTTAGGAAATCACAGTATTTATAACTGTGAAAGGAAAAGGACCATGAACAAGATAACATCAGTCTCATGACAATCAAATGGAATAAGCCAAGACAGCAGGAGATATTTGGTTTACACATCGGAAAGTACCTGCTGACTATCTAGATTATTAGGAATGGCAATAAGCTGCCAACACAGCCGGCATGGCATCCTCTATAGGTCATTAAAACAGTACTATGTTCTTCTAAGATTTCCTGCCCAGGCATAAGTGGATAGATAAAATGACCTTTTTAGATTTTAGAATGAAAATTTGATGAGTATTCAGAAGACGCAGTGAGGGAAAATTGTTCTTAAGGACAAAAAACTTCTTTGGAAGATGAAATGATTCATTTAAGGACCCTTTTAAGAACTTCAACTGATTTTCCGAGGAATACCTCAGTTTCAGAGTAATTTGGAAATAATTCAGTAAATTGTTACATCTAAAATAATTAGCTTTTAAAGTCAGATACTTCATTAATACACACACATATGTACGTATATTCATTAATACACACACATGTATATACATGTGTATATGCATATGCATGTATGTCTGAAGTTTTGAAGATCGTAACACTGGGAGATATGTGAATATGGAATACTTGGCAAATTATTTTATCTATGAACACAATAACAATCAATAGTAATTCTTCCAACAAAAAATAATCCACTAAATCTGTTTTAAAGTCATCTCTGAAATAGCCCACATATCTGTCATTTTGAGATCACATTTGCATTAATATGCCTAGATCCTAGGAGACAAAGAATGTGATCTTTTCAGATATCTATCAGGACCAGAGTCCCAGTCACAGAGATAAGTCAAGGCTGGGAGAGCCTGTAAAGCTTAGGCTTTGAAGTCAGATTGCCTGCATTCAAATTCCTGTTCTAGTGTTTATTATCTTCATGAGCCTGGGCAATTTCCTAACTCCTCTAAGCCTGTTTTATCATATGTAAAATGGAATAGCAATGATACATACATTACAGAAATCAAATGAGTGTTAAATAAAATGATTCGTGTAAAACATTTAACTGTCAAACATGAAGTAAACATTCAATAAGCAATAGTTAAAATTGCCCCTATTATTAAGAATTATAAGGCCCCGCGTGGTGGCTCATGCCTGTAATCCCAGCACTTTGGGAGGCTGAGGTGGGTGGATAACCTGAGGTTAGGTGTTCAAGGCCAGCCTGGCCAACATGGTGAAACCCCGTCTCTACTAAAAATACAAAAATTAGCCAGGTGGGGGGCACATGCCTGTGATTTCAACTACTCAGGAGGCTGAAGCAGGAGAATTGCTTGAACCAAGGAGGCGAAGGTTGCAGTGAGTCGAGCTTGCACCACTGCACTCCAGCCTGGGTGACACAGTGAGACTGTCTCAAAAAAAAAAAATAGTAAATCCTAAGTCTCTTCACTCACTAATTCTCTAGATAATCTCTGACATGGTATGACAAATTTAGGAGAAATGAGTCTGCAAAATAATGCGGACTCTCAGGAGTCATAAGTTAAATGCTGCTTCTAATTCCTAAAACTTCAGTCTTTTCAGAAGCAAAAGAAATAGGGAATCATGTTCTGGTTTGTGAGAATCACAAACCAACAGAATAAAACGTTAAGAACAACAAGATGCCTGTAATTTAAAGAAAAACTTGATAGCCCTAAAAATGTCAATCAGGTCCATAATCACCCAATACAAATTCCATACAGTTAATAGGCTCCTGCAAAGAATGGCTGCTGCCAAAGGAAACACATGGATACTGATGGACCGGCCTTGAGCGGCATAGTGGGCATAAAATTGACTGATGCTGAGTAATAAATACAATGTAGAGTAATATAGCCTTTGTGTAGTCTTCTACATATTCTAATTCTAGAGATTCACTCCCAGCAGCAACACAAGATGCTTTTCTTCCAACACTTCCCATTCTAGCAGGACTTTCCATCTCTGCCAACTAACCCAAATCTTACTTTTTCATTAGGACTTGCCTCCCCTCATAGCCACTCAAAACATTTAGTTTAAAATACATAGTTCTTTATTTCATCATTCATTCATTCAATACAGTTTAATTGAATTTCCCACCAATAATATAAAAAACTCTGCTGAAAGTTGATTCAATGTATTTTTGTATATACTCCCCCTTTCTCAGTGATGTTTTCTATCCACGACAAGTGAAAGATCTAATGAAAGGTAGTAAGATGAGAGCACAAGCAAGGGAATTCAGAGGAGGGACAGAATGCTTTCAGTGGGATAAGCCAGCAAATGGCACCCTAGTATGACTGCAAGAGATGCTACTAAGCAGGGGTTACAGTAGGTAGCAAAGCACACATGCTTCATTGAGATGAATACAACCTGGACATTTCCTCCAGAATCTAGCTCTTTGCTGTGAATCCATGACAACTGCTAGTTGAATATATACATGAATTAATAAAACTGAGCCTATTTTACCCTTATCCAGGAAAACAGGCAAATCAGGACCTGCTTCAAGGTTATTGAGGCCTTCTAGGGAGAGGTGCTTGGCAGAATTTGGCCACAGTACCAATTCTAAACTGCACACTAAATAAACATAATAAAAGATGTATGCTGGGAACAGAAGGTCAGCAGGATGTTACTTTTCTGAAAATGGCATTGGCCAGGGGGCTGTAGGGAGGGAGCACAGTCCCCTGCTTCCCTCTCTTAGTTGTCAGGCTTGTGGTTCACGAAAACCCACCTGGACCCTTGTTTTCTTTCCTGGGCCAGTAATGAATTGCAGTAATTATCCATATTATCCATGTAGGGCTCTGTATGAGTCACGAGGTAGCTCTGGCTCCCATCTCCTTGCAGTTTTGAGCTGGGTGTGTGTGTGTGTGTGTGTGTGTGTGTGTGTGTGTGTGTGTGTGTTTCACCGGCTACTATTGAGGGGTGGAAAATAGATTACAATTACATTCCAGCTGGCTTGTGAAGACTTGATGGACAGCTGGAGAGAAATCTTGTCTGCAGCTGCTGGGATGAGAGGGTGGCCAAGAGGTGGGCGTGAAAAGTGGAAGAAAGGCCCTGTCAGGAGAGGGGGAAACAATACAAAATGAATTCCGTATATTCTCAAAGGAGCGTTTTTAAGAGATCATGCTTGCTGACATTAAAACTGATTCTAGGATCCAGGTGGCTGGCTGCATATCTGAATAATGTAGGTCCCTTTCAGGAACATTTTGAGTGTTCAAGTGTGGAGATGTTATCACTGGAGCAGAGAGCAGCAAGATTAGACATAGACCAAGGCTGGCCCTGAAATGGGCTCAGCTGTAGGTTTTTCCCTCTCTTCATCTGGAATCACTTTTCTAGGTTAATCCCAACCCCTAACCTTTTTTTAAAAAATTATATATATGGGGAGCTCTCATGTACTTACCAAGTACTATGTTTCGCACTTGGTCTTACATGTTATCTACATGCCTCATGTAATCCATATAACTCCCCTTAAAGGGAAAGGTTATAACCTTCATTTTACAGAGGGGGAAAACAAAGTTCAGAAAGGTAAAATAACTATCCCAAGGATGTTAAGTTTTAAAGTGAACAACCCAGGCAGGCCAACTTCGAAGGGACAAACATAGTGCACTATTTTACTTCTTATTACAGTCAAAGAACCACAAATTTGGAAAGCAGGAATGCCAATTACTGGAAGTAGAGGTGGGGGCAATGCTAATGTCTTTATTACATTTGTCTAAAACAGAAACCCAGTTGTCTAGGTCCTTCAATTCCATAATGGTTAAGAAAATAGAACACCATGATTACATCACAAATGAAATATAAATAGTTTCTCTGTGTGTAACTTAGAAACATTTGCAAGTATGTAGGTGGAATTCCCCCATCCATAGAAGACACTAAGAAACTCATCAGTTTTAAGTGCAACCACAACTCAAACAATAATTGTAGGTAAACGTGCCCCCGAAATTATATGTAGTTGTGATTCCCCTGGATAACAAACAGAAGTGATTTAAACTGGCCTCAAACCCTCAGTGAATGTGGTTAGCACAGTGGTCTGCAGAGATGTCAAGGGAAATAATCAGAAAAGTCTCCCTTATCCTTAGGTAATTGCAGAATAAACATTTCTACTCCTTCCCACCAGCTTTCCATACAGGATTCACTTTCATAGCATTTGCCTCTTGGTTCAGATCAAACTTAAATCACAATTTAAGAACTGATTTATTAATCACCACCAGCAAATCCTTTGTCAGTGGGGTCAGAACCCTTGCCTAGGCATGATATGACATCTACTCACATTTAGTTAGAGATTTCTTTGTTCAGCAAGACACTAAGTAGGCACAGTAAGCCCCTACTAAAAGCCAGGAGCTGTACTAAATATCAAGGGTGCCATTCTCACACTCAGTTTGCTCATAGATAAGTAAATGGACCATTACGTAAATGCTGTCAGGATGGGTCAGAGAAGGATGCTCATGTCATATTTCAGCTCCCTTTTATCAATTTATCCTATCCCAGACCAGTCTTAAAGTATTCATATCATGAAGTCACAGCAAACCTGAACTGTGCTCTGGACACATTTGTGACTATGAAAAAAGATGAACCCCTGAAGAAATGTGCCTCTTAGGACACTTGGCTGTGTGAGTGGCAGAAGAGGGTGTGCAAAGAAATAAGATATAGTCAAGTGCAAATGAAAAGTTACCCAGTGCAAAAAGCAATATTGAAAAATACGAAGAGAGTACTCACACTTTCTTATTTCAAAACTTACTACAAAGCAACAGCAATCAAAGTAGTGTGTTTACCGGCACAAGAAGCAACATATAGATCAATGGAACAGAATGGAGAGTCCAGAATAAATCCATATATTTGACTGATTTTCAGCAATGTTGCCAAGACCATTCAATGGAGAAAGAATAGTCTCTTTAACAAGTGGTGCTGGGAAAACTGCATATACCCACACAAAAAATGAAGTTGGACCCATACATTATAGCAAATATAAAATTAACTCGAAATGGATCAACAACCCAAATATAAGAACTAAAACCATAAAACTCTCAGAAGAACACATAGGGGTAAATCTTCATGACCCCGGACTTGGTAATGGATTCTTAAGTATGACACACTGAAAGTACAAGCAACAAAAGAAAAAATGATGGATGTCATCAAAATTTAAAGGTTTTATGTTTCAAAGGACACCACCAAGAAAGTAAAAAGACAACCCACAAAACGGGAGAAAATGTTTGTAAATTATATATCTAATAAGGATCTAGTACCCAGAATATATTAGAAAAAAAAATCTTAAAACTCAGCAACACAAAGATAAACAGTTAAATTTTTAAGTGGTCAAAGAATATGAATAGACATTCTCCAAAGTAGGTAAACAAAGAGCCAAGAAGCAGATGAAAAAATGTTAAAACACCATTAGTCATCAGAGAAATGCAAGTCAAAACCATGAGTAGTATCAATCTACACCCACTAGAATGGCTATAAATTTTTTTAAAATAGAAAATAACAAGTGTTGGAGAGAATGTGCAGAAATTCGAACTCCTATACATTGCTAGTAGGGATGTGAAATGGTGCAGGTACTATAGAAAACGACTTGGTGGTGGTTCTTCAAAAGCTAAAACACAGAATTACCCAGCATTTTCACTCCTAGATAAGACAGTGAAAAGAACTGAAAACAGGTATTAAAACATATTTACATACATGCATGTTCATAGCAACACTATTCACAACAGACAAAAGGTGGAAACTGGCCTATAAACCAAAAATAAAATTCTAAGGCCCTCCAACTATCTGAATGGACTTCCTCCTCAGCTAGGGCTCTTTTAAAATTTAATCTGAGAGGCTGTTTCAGGTCATGATGGGAAGTGAGGGTCTAATATGCCTCATTATACATCTCTGGCACGAACATCAACACACACTTTAAGTCTGATAAGAAATATTTTACAACCTATTCTCTCTGAAGCTACTACCTGAAGGCTTTCTCTGCAAATAAGAACTTGGGTTTCCACAATCCTTTTGTAACTGGGGGGGACAGGAGCAGGTTGCATGGGCGTCCCAAAAAGTGCTCACTGTTCCCTCATCCCATCAGGGATTTGTTTTTTTCCAGGTCCTTGGGCCCTCACCCAAGAATGGGTAGGAGACCCTGGCGGCAGTGATATTGATCAAGCGAGTACTGGACTCAAAGAGCTTTGCAGAAAAGTGATTTATTAGACAGAGAGAGAGAAAGAGAAATAGAGAGAGAAAGAGAGAGAGAGCGCGAGCACTCCCATACTGTCATGGGAGGTGATCCAAAGATGGAGTCCACACAGGTAAGGGGCAGGGGGACATTTAATCTGGGAGTTACTCCCACCCCATTCCAGTTCTTGTCCCATGAGAGGAGTTCCCTCAAACTTCTACTGGAGTGACTGATCTTTGATTCTGATATCTGATTGGCTGCCCAGCTGGCAATAAAGCCCTGCCTTGCAAGGCTTTTAGCAGGCTTTCTAAGCAAAGGAAGCTCATCTGGGCTGTCTACCTCCCTGAGTGCGGGAAAGTTAGACAGAGAACTCTAGGCTCCCAGATGTGGTGGGGTGGATAGAGGTATGGCGCTTTCAAAGAAATTCTTGCCTTTGAAACCATGCCCCTTGTGGACCCAGGAAGAGAAGTTTACATAGTCCCTCACTTTATCTTGACCCAAACATTTCTTTGTATTGATCCCAGGTCTTTAGACAGGCTCAATCAATTGTCAACCAGAAAATGTTTAAATTTACCTATAGCCTGGAAGCACCCCCAACCTTCAAGTTGCACTGCCTTTCAGGACCAAGCCAATGTATTTATTTTCTTGTTTCTTTCTTCTTTTTTCTTTTCTTTTTTTTTTTTAAAGACACAGTCTCACTCTTGTCACCCATACAATAGCATGATCTCTGCTCACTGCAACCTCCATCTCCCAGGTTCAAGTGATTCTCCTGCCTCAGCCTCCCAAATAGCTGGGACTATAGGCACCTGCTACCATGCCCAGCTAATTATTTTATATTTTTAGTAGAGACGGGGTTTTGCCATGATGGCCAGGCTGGTCTTGAACTCCTGACCTCAGGTGACCCGCTTGCCTTGGCCTCCCAAAATGCTGGGATTACAGGTGTGAGCCACCGCACCTGGCCCAATGTATTTCTTAAATGTATTTGATTGACGTCTCATGTCTCCCTAAAATGTATAAAACCAAGCTGCACCCCAACCACCTTGGGCACAGGTTCTCAGGACCTCCTGAGGGGGCTGTCACTGGCCATCGTCATTCATGTTTGGCTCAGAATAAATCTCTTCAAATATTTTACAGAGTTTGACTCTTTTCATCAACAGCTCAAATGTTCATCAATGGATGAATGGATAAATAAACTGTGGTTTAGAAATCGATGCAATATTATTCAGTCATAGCTTAGTCAGATTTAAGTACTGATGCATGCTACAATGTGAATAAACATTGAAAACATTATGCTAAGTGATAAAAGCCAAATACAAAGGGCCATATATCATATAATTCCACTTATATAAAATATCCAGAATAGGGAGAGGCATAAAGACAGAATGCAAATTGATAGTTGCCCGGGTCTGAGAGTAACAAGGAATGGGGAGCAACTTCTTAATGAGCACACTGTTTCCTTTTGGGGTGACAAAAATGTTTTGGAACTAGATAGAGGTGTTGGTTGCACAACATTGTGATGTACTAAGTCTCACTAAATTGTTTACTCTAAAATGGTTAATTTTATACTGTGTCAATGTCACCTCAAAAAGAAAATCCAATAACTTCAAATTTAAAAAAGATGTCTACAGAAAATTCATTTATTCATTTATTCAACAACAGGGAAAGGTTCAGTGGAGAACTACTACTATGGAGCAGGAACTGGACTGGGGGTAAAATAGTGAGCGTATGCATGCCAGTCTAGCAGCCCAGACAGACTTAATCAAATAATCACTCTCATGAAGTGTAAACACCACAAGTGAAAGAGATATGGTTCTAGGCTGAGAGAATCAGGGAAGATCTCCCTGAAGATGCAAAAAATATGAGCTAAGGTAGCAAAGACAAGTTAGAGTTAGTAAGTGTAAGGAAGGTTCAGGGTAGTCGTGGGAAGAACATTCCCTTCCAGGGAAACAACATGTATAAAGATCTAGTGGCAGGGCAAAAAGGAAGCTAGTGGCTCCTTGGCATTTAAAAGATTTATCAGTAATCATTTTGACTATTTGCAAGCAACCCACTGGTTTATTATCCACAGTAATTTACAATTTTGTAGAGATACCAATTCAAATTGTGAGGCTGAGTGTCCTTAACCAACTTAGTTGTTCTATCATATTTCCATTAGTATTGAAGGGTCTACTTATAATTTTCACAAACTTTGTGGCATTTTATGGGGGAAATTGTATGTCATAGTGGCATACATAATTTAAAGGTCTCAAAAGGATCCCCTTGAGATCATCCAAGATTCAATAGGGAGACCTGGCCAGATTCAGCCAAAAGATACACTTTGATTGACCTGCATGGCCTTAAGAAAAAAAGATTCTGAATGCCTTTACAGAGGGCATAACCTCATCAGTCTAGTCCCAGGCCCCCTACTTCCTATTGTTTAATTTTACATCTACATATTTCCTTCATTTTCATTTTCTGCTTGGCCTCTGACTACATTTGAATTTGTATTCCCCCTTCTAAAGGAACAGGCATTTTTCCATGAGTAATTAGCTATTGATGTTGTCTTTCCTGAAGGCCAGGGAGGAAAGGAGCATGAGAGTCCAACAGGGAAAGGTGTGTAGGAATGTGAGAAGGAATCACTAAGTATAATACAGGAGAAAAGTGGTATTTCCAATATTTCAAGAAGGAAAAGGATCCTGGGGAGAAGGATGAGAAATTAAATCAACATGAACATATGAAACCAGCCCCACTGGACCCACTGGACTTAAAGGCACAGAGACCCAGATATACCCAGAGTATGTCTCAGATAGTAAAGATTACCTAAAATCAAAAAGGAGGCAGCAATTTTCCCTACATAAATGTCAAAATTGTTATGGGAGCAGTGATTTTTGCACATCCACTGACATAAATCCTGGGCAGGGATATTGTGATCTATACCCACCAGGCCCAGGGAGGTGCCTTTCTACAGAGAAAGAGAGAGAAGCATGTGCCATACTCAGCAAACATGGCTACAAAAATAATTACAGGAAGCAATCATTTCTTTGATTTTTGCTTTCGAGCTTCTGCATGCCAGGAAGGCCTTCAAAGGGCACTGCCTACAGCAATTACAACAACCTTTTGCAATGTTGCTAGAACAGAACATTCACGTTTTTCCTAGAACCTGAGAGTAGTCTATTATCACAGCATGTTCCGAGACAATGGGGTTCAATAGGGCAAACAAAAGGCTGGAAATAGGAGATCAGTACATTCAAATCATTGCCCTGGCCATTGACTCAATAAATATTTATTGAGTATTTACTATGAGCCAGAGCAGGCTAGATGTGGGGTCACAAGAGAATGACTTCCCATTCTTAGTTGAGATAAATCATTCTTTACATTTGTTGCACAAAATATCTTGCCTTCATACTTCTGAAGCAGGAGGCAGGACTCAACTCTGGACCAGAATGAAGACTGGCTGACATGACCACCAAAGTCATGACAGTTTATTCATTCCCTGACAACAACCCAGAAGTTACCACCCTTTTCTAGAAATTTCTGAATAACCTGCCCCTTAATTTGCATGTAATTAAAAGTAGATATAAATGTGACTGCCTGACTACCCTTGAGCTGCTATTCTCACTGCACTACCTATGGGGTAGCCCCGCTCTGCAAGAGCAATCATGGAGCTGTAACACTGCTGCCTCACTAAAGCTGTTTTCTTTCACCACCAGCTCACCTTTGAATTTCTTCCCTGGCAAAATAAAGAAACTTCCCTGGCAGAGCCTCAATTTTGGGGCCCCCTGTCCTGCAACACAGCAAGGCCATATGGAAGGATGGGAAATCTACATCAAAATGGAATTTAAAAGCTTAAAAGTGTCACATTTACCATTGATACTCAATGAATTCTCTATTATATTCATAACAGCAAGAAAAGTAGCATTGAAAAAAAAACTTGACTCACTGAACAGAGAATTTTAATTTTTTCACATTAAAGACACAATTTGCAACCAGTTTTACAGAACCTGTTCTTGGGTGAAAGTACATACGATTTTTTAAGCCAAAAGTCAAGAGAAAAGAAGAAAATATTATAATCAACCTAAAATAAATAATGAATCACAGAGATTTTTTTTTTTTTTGAGATAGGGCCTCACTCTGTCACCTAGTTACCTAGTCTGAAGTACAGTGACATGATCACAGCTTATCGTAATCCCAAACTCCTGGGCTCAAGTGATCTTACTGCCTTAGCCTCCAGAGTGGTTAGGACTACTGGTACACACCACCACATTCAGCTAATTTTTTCCATTTTTTATCTATTTAGACACAAGGCTTTGCTATGTTGCCCAGGCCAGGAATCACAGACATTTTGAAGTAAAAGGAAAATTATATCACTTTTGGGTGAATGAGAATAAAAAGTTTTTAAAAAAATGTTTTTCCTATTCCCATTTGCCTGAGAACACGCAAAGTGACCTGTAAAAATATTAATTAAAAGTTTTCTATTAGAGTCTCCAAATATGCAAAATACTCACATACAATGTGTACCTATGATTTTTATGCACTAGGATGACACCCCAAACCCAAGTTCAGAAGAACTTAGGCTTGTTTTTCCCTAAAATAATCATCTGTCATTTAACCACTTTACACCCATAAATGCAATGACAGATAGGTAAACTCAGGGCCAGAACTACTGGTCTGACACTCTGACTTTGGGCCCACAGACACAGTGGTCCAGCCAACTGAACTCTACTTGACAAGAACATTTTGAAAACCATAAGTCAAACTAATGGCCAGTCACTAGTCACTGTCTGATAACCGATAGTTTCAAGGATCAGGTTTGAATTCAAATTTCCCCATATCACCACCCCCACACACTCATATAATTGTATATGTACATTGCTGGAGTTCATAAAACAATAAAGTCATCACATGGTCTCACTTTAGGTTCTAAATGCTATGGACACATGCACAAAATAATCATTAGAAACTGCCACATGTGGGAGGGATCCAAGATGGCCGATCAGGAGCTGCTCATGATTGCAGCTCCCAGCGAAAGTGGGGAGGATGAGTGGACGCTGCATTTCCAGACAGATTTTTATTGCCCACAGACCAGGAGATTCCCAGGTGGAGGAGCCGCGGCCGGTTCGGCTGGTTTGGCCGCCGCGGCTGGTTTGGCCGCCGCGGCTGGTTTGGCCGCCGTGGCTGTTACGCCGGCGCCCCGGCACGGTGGTACTCCATACAAATACATGGGTCTGGGCACCATCTTTAGCTGGCGATGGGTGCTCCAGGAAAGCAGAGTCGCCCATTCATTTGATTAAAAAGGGGACTGGAACAGGGAGCCAGGCCAGGAGATTCCCAGGCAAAAAAGCACCACGAATCTCAGTGCAGCTGTTTCAGTCAGCGCAGTGGGTCACCGCACGGGAAATCACACATATCCTGGTGGCTTTTCAACAGGCAACTGGAACACCTGGGAGAGAGTCAACCTTTCAACTAAAAAAAAAAGGGGGGCTCTGAAGCAGGAAGCCAGGTGATCAGGCTCAGCTGGTCCCACCCCCACAAAAAAACAGCAATCAGAAACGCTCTGGATTCAGACTTTCACAGCAAGCACAGCTGAACCTGGGACAGCTGAACCTGGGACAATCCAGCTCTGTGGGGGAGGGGCGTCCACCATTACCAAGGCAGTCCACCACTAGGAGGTAGTTTGCCATTCTGAGGCAGCCCGCCACTGCCGAGGCAGCCTGCCATTACAGAGAGAGTCCACCATTATAGAGGTGGGCCACCATTGCCGCAGCAGTTCTAACTGCACCCGTATAAATAGGACTGCAGGGGAGTTCACACGGCAGCTGGGCGGAGCCCACAGCAGCTCAGCAAAGCCTCTACATGCAGACAGTGACTAGGCTGCCTCCTCACTGGGCAGGGCAGCCCTGAAAAAAGACAGCAGCACAACAGAAACTGATAAATAAGCCCTAACTCCCCGGGACAGAGCACCTGGGGAAAAAAAAAAGAGGGGGTTACGAGTTCTGCTGCAGCAGAATTAAACATACCTGCCAAGCAGCTCTGAATGAACAACGGAGCTCACAGCTCAGCACTTGAGCTCCTATAAAGGACAGACTGTCTCCTCAAGCAGCTCCCTGACCTCCATATATCCAGAGTCACCTCATAAAGGAGAGCTCAGACTGACATTTGGTGGGTATCCTTCTGGGACAAAGACAGTAGAAGAAGAAACTGGCAGCAACCCCTCCTGTTCTGCAGACGCTGCAGGTGATCCCCAGGCAAGCAGGGCCTGGAGTGGACCTCAGCAGTCCTAAAGCAGAGAGGCCAGACTGTTAGAAGGAAAACTAAGAAACAGAAAGAAATAACTTCAGAGATCTCGATCCAAGATGGCCGTTTAGGAACAGCTCAGGATCGCAGCTCCCAGTGAAAGCACAGAGGGTGAGTGGATGCTGCATTTTTATTGCCCACAGACTAGGAAATTCCCAGGCAGAGGAGCTCCACAGCTCACCAGCGCAGCTGTTTCGGCCAGTGCGGCTGTGCCGGCCGGCGCCGCTGCTTTGCCCTGCGCGGCTGCTTAGTCAGCGCCCCGGAGCAGCGGTTCTCCATACAAAATACACCGGTCCGGGTGCCCTTTTGGCTGGTGACTGGAGCCACGGGAAGTC
>NW_016107425.1:321218-329579 GCF_001604975.1 Cebus imitator | reverse complement strand
GACACATGCACATGAATGTTCATTGCAGCACTGTTCACAATGGCAAAGACCTGGAACCAACCCAAATGCCCTTCAATGATAGACTGGACAGGGAAAATGTGGCACATATGGACCATGGAATACTATGCAGCCATCAAAAACAATGAGTTCGTGTCCTTTGTAGGGACATCAATGAACCTGGAAACCATCATTCTCAGCAAACTGACAGAAGAACAGAAAATCAAACACCACATGTTCTCACTCATAGATGGGTGTTGAACAATGAGAACACATGGACACAGGGAGGGGAGCATCACACACTGGGATCTGTGGGGGGGAAATAGGGGAAGGACAGTGGCGGGTGGGGAGTTGGGGAGAGATAGCATGGGGAGATATAGGTGATGGGGATGAAGTCAGCAAATCACACTGCCATGTGTGTACCTATGCAACAATCTTGCATATTCTTCACATGTACCCCAAAACCGAAAATGCAATAAAAAAAAAAAAAGAAACTGCCATATGCAAATTCTTTGACACTCTTCCCATTAAGAGGTGGGGGTCTATGCCTTCACCACTTGAATATGGGCAGGCTTTGTAAGTGCTCTGACCAACAGTATCTTGCAGATATATGGTGCCAGTTTAGGAATTTAGATCTTAAAAGAATGGCAGCCGTTACTTCCTATATCTTGGAATGCCTGTTTTTGGAGCCTTGAACAGATATGTCAGTCCAACTATCCTGCTGAAGAGACCGCAATCACAGGGAGAGGGGTCCAGCTTAGCCCACGCTTCCAGCCATCCCCACCAGAGGCACCCAGGCATGTGAATGAAACCACCTTGGACCCAGTAGACTGGACTAGTTACCAGCAGATTAGCATTGGCTGATCCCAGTTCATATCATGTAAAATAAAAGAATTACCCAGCTGTGCTCTGGCCTAATTCCTAACCCCAAAGTTATAAAATGTGATAAAATGTTTATTGCTTTAACCCACTAAGGTTTGGGATAGATCGAAGAGTGGTAGCACATAACTGTAATCTCAGCTACTCAGAAGGCTGAGGCAGGAGGTCACTTGAGCCCGGGAGTTTGAGATCACCCTGGGTAACATAACAAGACCCTGTTTCAAAAAGTAATAAATAAAAACCTATTTATTATTTATTTGTTAATCGTCCCAATTGGCCCATTAAAAAAAAGGTTTGGGGTAGCTTGTCATGTGGCAGTAAGTACTTGGGACAAAAATTTACAGGACCTCAAGGATAAGACTACTTGAATGATGGGCACAGGGAAAAGTGTCCTGGGAAGGCATTATTTAGCAGACGGAGGGAAGTCTGTATCTCTTTCTCCTTATTATTATTCAAGACATGATAATGCTTGGAAGAAAGGCTAGGAAACTAGAGCTATAAAGACTGGACCAAGAAAACTGCCTCTGAGATCATCACTGCCATATTCTATTCTAAAATGAAAAGCCTCTGGAGGAATAAGTATGGAAAAAAGGCAGAAACATTTCAGGGGAAAAAAATGAGGACTCACCTTCTCAGATAAGAAAATACACCTTAAAATAACTAGAATAGTATAGTACTATTTTAATCACAGAACAGAATAAAAAGAAACAGATCCTTATATATGTAAGGTTTTAGTGTAGGATTAATACACTCCAAATCACTAGGAAAGGATGAACCCGCCTACATAGTGATAGAGAATAGAGGATGTGTCTGATGTGTTGAGACAATAGGTTATTCATATTTAATAAGTCTAATTATATTCCTACTTGAATCAATAAGAAAAAGTAAGTTCCAATTGAATTAGAATTCTAAATATCTAAAAATCAAAATATTTATATTATCTAAATATAAAACTTCAAATGATAAAATAAGGAATATTTTTTAAATCTTGAGACAGAAAGAAGATTCATAAGCATGATATAGAATTCAAAAGCCATAAAGGGAAAAATCGACAAACTTAAATTTATTAGAATGTCAGATTCTTAAGGAAGAAAAACTATCTTAAAATTAGAAGGCCAAAAGAAAACTGGGGAAAAAATACCTGTGACATATAACAGTCAAAGGGTTAAGGGCCATAATATATTACTAAGAAAATATAAAAGCCCCAATAGAAAAATGGATGAAAAAGTGAGCAAGCCATTCACTTAGATGAAGTGTACATGGCCTAAAACATATAGAATTACCCTCAGCTCCACCAATAATTAAAATAATGAAAACAAGATATAATTTTATTCATATTTGAAAAATTTTTGAAAATACTATAATATCAAGTGTTGATAAAAATGTAAGAAAATGATGCTTTCATGCACTGTTGAAGGAAAGTATAAATCACTATGGCTATGTTTTTTAGAATAACTTGGTGACATGTATCAATATTAAAATTAAGTAATCTTTTGAATCATAGTTTTCATTTTTTACTATCCTACAGAATTGCTCACACTAAAAACATAGATATACAAATATACACACAATGATATTCACTGAAGCTTTGTTTACAACAGCAACAAAAAAAAGGAAAGAACCAAAACGCGCATCTATAAGGGAATACTTAAATATATTATGAAACTTCTAAAACAATACAGCCATTTTAAAAGAATAAGGTGAGTCTATGTAAATACTAGTAAGGAAAGGTATCTTTAACAGAATTGCTAAGTGAATAAAGGTAAAACACAAATGATTATATTTTGGTAAAAAAAATCAAAGTTATAAATGAGTAATTGCATATTAATGCATATTAGTACATGCATAAGAAAAACGTGTGCATAAACACACAGATAGATACATATATCAGAAAAGAGATGTCTGGGCAAATATAAAACAAGCTGTAATCAAGTGGCTCCAGCTAATGGAGAGATTCACAGTATTTTATATTGAACAATCTTTTTATAACAGAGACTTACCAGTTTTTTATAAGACGAAAGCAATCAAAGGATAAAGTGACCTAACTAATGGGTACTAGGCTTAATACCTAAGTGATAATCTGCCAATAAATCCTCATGACACATAGTTACCTATGTAACAAACCTGCACATGTACTCCTGAACTTAAAAGAAAAATTATAATGAGCCTCATGCATAATTTTAAAAACATAAATGAAAACATGAAATACCATTTTTTCCACCCATAAGATGGAGTTTTTGTTTGTTTGTTTGTTTGTTTGTTTTTGAGACGGAGTCTTGCTCTGTCACCAGGCTGGAGTGAAGTGGTGCAATCACGGCTCACTGCAACCTCCACCTCCTGGGTTCAAGTGATTCTTCCGCCTCAGCCTCCTGAATAGCTGGGATCACAGGCACGTGCCACCACGCCCAGCTAATTTTTTTGTATTTTTAGTAGATATGGGATTTCACCATGTTGGCCAGGATGGTCTTACCTCTGACCTCGTGATCCGCCCGCCTCGGCCTCCCGAAGTGCTGGGATTACAGGCGTGAGCCACCAGGCCCGGTCTGGATGGAGATTTTTTAAGTGACAATATAGCATAGCCAAGGGTGCAGAGGTTCACTTTGATACACCGTGGATATAGGTACAATTTGGTAAAACTTATTTGAGCAAGAATTGGGTAAAATCTGCCAAACTTCTAAATGCCCATATCTTTGGACAGCAAAGATGTACATACGTAAACATTTACTATAATACTTTTTTGTAGTAGCAAGAAACTAAAGAGTTTTCCATTCATAGACAACTATTAACATAGTTGGAATCTTACATAGTCGTAAAGTATAAAGCCATAAAGGAAGAATGAAGTGGTTTTGTTGTAGCTCTAAGATACATTAAGTGACTAGAAAAAAAATCCTAAACATTATATATGTTATGTGCCTTTTACATAAAAAAGGAAAAACGTGGCATGTTTGTTTTGGTAGACTCAAGAATTAAAAGGTAACTGCTCAATAAATGTTCTTCAAATGAAAAACAAAAACAGAAAGAACAAACGGCATAAAAGGGATCATAATGGATCAAGCACCATCTTCTCTTTGTTGCTGTGTCATATCACCAAAGCTGCCTGCATCCTTGCCTCAGAGGCCATACCTCTATGTTTGAGCTCGTTCTCCTAATGTATGCTTAACACCTGAGAAATTAACACATATAAGTTGTTTTTGCAGGACTCATTCTTTAAAACAGTGATCTCAAGGCAAGAAGGAGACATTTTTAAAACCATACATTCCTTATCCCCTCCAGTATCTTTTCCCCCCGCTCCTGCCATGGTTTAGCAAGACTTTTACTAGAACTAACTAGAATAAACTTTAATGAATATAGAAAGTACCTCCAAATAGAAATATGTTACAGTTTTCAAAAGTTTGAAGTCAGGAAGAAGTTTGGGAACCACTCCTCTAAAGTTAGCTAGTTAGTTCTTTCAAAATCTCGTGCTGAAATTGGGGCTGTTGTCACTAAGTGGACGATGACTAGTTAGTTTTCACAATTCCAGCCCCAGCCGAACTCATTTCAATTGCACAAAACAGAGAACTCACCCATTTAAGGCAAGTACTTCCACTGAATATTTCACGGTTTTTTTCTGTTTAGGGACTCTTAACAATCACATTAAGTAGATATTAATTGTGTACATTTATGTATTAATTCTAAAAGAAAATGCCTTGTAGAGTAAGAGTTAAAGAAACACAAAACCACATACAAGATAAGAACCTTAGGCGCAGAATTTTGACTTCAGCTATTAATACTTATTGTGCCTGCACTTTTTTAAAATCAGAAGTCACATAGACCTCACTCTCCATGGCAGCATTATGGTTTTTAAGAACTTTAAGAGCTGCTAAAGGATATCCAACTTGGTGGGAAGACTTGCTTATGCCTGCTCCCATATTTCAGTCTTGCTTCAGGGCTTTGGGGAAATATCCAAAACCCACAAACACCTATCCATTTAAATTTTCCAATAAGGCTTTAATTTGCCTCCTGCTGTTGGCTCTAATTATCAAGCCAGTGCCTGAGAGGGAAAATCCAGCCTCCTGCCTCCACTTTGGCTATGTGGCTGCTCTACATTGCTCATTTCCTGTAGGCTTTCTTACCTTGCACATACACTTACACACAAAAAGGCCAAGAAATACTGGGTCACGTGTCCTCACTGCCACCCTGTGCATGACTGTATATTACACACAATCAGAAAACAATTACTCATGATCACTATTACTTGTTATTGTCTATATATTGAAGATTTGAGTCATTAAATACCCAGCAACTCCCAGCCATTGTTTTGTTTTGCTTGATGGAAGCTGGGATTCTGGCTAAGGGCATTCTTACAGGATTCTGCCTCTTTCACATTCCAGCCATTTTAAATGTAAATTGAATTTTGTATAAGAGTTTGAGTGCAGAGAAATTTTTTAGTCACATCCCACATTATTTTGATCATGTTTTGTTCCCAGAAATGTATAAAAATAGAGTGATCTAAAATTATTACCAATTCAATCTGAGGTATTATAAGTGGATGTTTCCTGATTTCAGATGAATCATTTGATGTATAATCTAAAATGTCAACATCCCTAAATTTGACATTGGAATATATTGCTAGGACTCAGTTACTTATGTAAGTCTAGAATATCTTCATTAGCCAACTAGGATACTTTTAACTAGGATTTCAATCACCAAAATAAAACCTGGTTGAGCAGCTGGTGCAGATAACTCAGGGTCCTGTGGTCTTTACAGCTCAGCTGAGTGCTCACCACACACTGACAAGTAAATGGTGTAACATTCAAAGAAATTAATCTCATTGCTGCCCAGTTAGGATCCAGGTCCCTTTCCTTTTGGAGGATATATCCTGGGCTGGGATGCCTTCTCAACAGGCAATGAGCAAAGATGTAGCCTGTAAAATCTGATGTGCCTACATGCTGGCACCCACCGTGGTTCATCAACTAACTAAATAAACTCCCTTTGTAATTCAGCAACTCTTCTTGAGATTTTAGTCTTCACACAGAAATCTGTTTTATCTTCATGCTTAGCTAATTTTGAGATGGGGGGAAATAAAAACAAACAAAAAAAACACCTAAATCTGTCTTATCAAATAAATCACTTAAGATGTAATGTGATTAGGTTTCAAAAAGTAGAAAAATACTCTGATGTCTGCTTCATGAGCACTTGAAGCTCGTTGCAGACTGGATGTTCCAAGGTGAAAACAGCCAGCAGAAATTCTGAGTTGGGTACTGTTGTTGTTTCCTATAATGCTTGATCGTCTAGTTTTCAAAGCCCAAAAATGAAAAGAAAAGGAGAAATAGGTATTCTTGTATCTATATCACTAAGCTCCTTGTTCTGCCACCTTCATCCAGGCACCAAATGCCCTCATGCCTGATTACCAGCCTCCTAGGGAGACCAGTGATACTCACATTACTCCCCAGAGGGACGTGTTTGGGGGGCAGAAATTCAGATAAAATATGCACTATGATAATGATTTAGAAAATTGAAAATATAAGCGGTGTTGATATGCAAATTATGACTCTATTATTTTAATATAGGCCCTCCCCCATGTCAGTCCCCTAAACACACAAACTAATAAACTTATGCTATCCAAGAACATTGCTCATCATCGTAGCAGGGAAAAGAGAACATGGTGAGTCACCTTTCAAAGGCTTTCACCTAGAAATGTCACATGTTAATTCCACTCACATTTCCTTGGCCAAAGCATCTCATATAGTCAGATTTCAAAGGCGCAGGTCAGTGCAATATACCCTGTGCCAAAAGAAGAAAGCCAGAACACTGAGCATCTCTAATGTCTGCCCAATCTGCACTGAATACCTCAGAGGGGATGTGAGGATCAAACAAAACAAGATATGAAAGTATTTTTAAAAGCTACAAGCTCAAAACAACAGTGAGTTATTTTATCATTAAGTGGCACACCACTGAGACTATCCAAGACTTTTCTCACACTGGAATGCTACAATCTCATCCCAACAATGTAAACATGAATGTTTTCTAATACTTGGAAAATGCCTTCTAGATTTTTAGATTTTATCAAGACCCCACATAATTCTTCCTGTGATCTAGCAATGAATCTTTTCTCCTTACTGCCCTTGCCCACAATGAAAAGATCTGTACCCTAATTTCTCAGATCTAAGTATTGGGTTTATTTCCATTTATACTCAGTGTTCTGAGAACAAAGGGGGAAAAATGAAAGCTAGACTGCTTGATTTCTAATTCTGGCCCTGCCATTTGCCAGTTACAAAATCTTAGCCAAGTTACTTATTCTTTCTGTGCCTCAGTTTCCCTCTCTGAAAGTGGGGATCTTAATAACACCCTACCAGGGTTTTGGAAAAGATCAAATGTACATAGTAACATGTAAAGTACTCAGGCCAGTGCCTGGCTTATAGCAAGTATTCAATAAATATTGGCTCTTTTCATTTCTTCTAAAAGAAAAAAAAAAGAAATTTCTTTTTTAGAAAAGAAATTTGTTGTAAAGTTCTATTCAGGGTCATGGCAGCAGTGAAGGTGACTGTGATATCAGACAAGCCAGTGGCTATGTGCAGGGAGCAAGGATGGCCCTAAAAAAGAGGATGTGAGTCTGCCTCACTGGATTCATTCATTTAATCAATCAATCAGGCATTTATTTACCACTCTCTCTATTTCAGGAACTATGCCAGGCTTATGACCTCAGAGGTAATTAAAACACTATCCTTCCCTCCTTCTGTAAGCTCATATCCTAGCGGGGGGGAAGGACATACATAAAAGAAAAATAGTAGTATTGTCCCAGAGCATAACAAACATCATATTACAGTCATGCATCACTTAAAGATAGGCATACATTATGAGAAATGCATCATTAGGCAATTTCATCCTTGTGTGAACATCATAGAACGTACTTACACAAATCTAACCTACCATATACCTAGGCTGTATCATATAGCTTATTCCTCCTAGCCTACTAACCTGTAAAGCATGTTTCTGTCCTGAATATTTAGGCAATTTTAACACAATAGTATTTGTGTATCTAAACACAGAAAAGGTACACTAAAAATATGGCATTATAAGCTTAAGGAGGCCAGGCACAATGGCTCTTGCCTGTAATTCCAGCACTTTGAGAGGCTGGTAGATCACGAGGTCAGGAGTTCAAGGCCAGCCTGGCCAAGGTGGTGAAACCCCCTCTCCACTGAAAATACAAAAATTAGCTGGGCACAGTGGCAGGCGCCTGTAATCCTAGCTCTTCGGGAGGCTGAGGCAGGAGAATCGCTTGAACCCAGGCGGTGGAGTTTGCAGTGAGCCGAGATCATACCACTGCAGTCTAGCCTGGGTGACAGAGTAAGACTCAGTCTCAAAAAAATTAAAAAACAAACTTAAGAGACCACTGTTGTATCTGTGGTCTGTCATTGACCAAAACATCATTATGTGGTCCATGACTGTAGATATAAATCCTAAGTAGAGTCTAATGCAGCCTCTCCAAAACTCCCATGCCAAGGT
>NW_016107425.1:308541-321004 GCF_001604975.1 Cebus imitator | reverse complement strand
TAGAAGAGACAGCATTTTACTATCTTGGCCAGGCTGGTCTTGAACTCCTGACCTTGTGATCCACCTGCCTTGGACTCCCAAAGTGCTGGAATTACAGGTGGACAAAAATCACATTATTCTCACTTCCTGCCAGCTAGAACCAACCTTACCAGGGGTGTGATCTCACTCATCTCTCGGGAGGGCTCTCTCCTCAAACTCTCCTCCCCATTCCTGCCACCAGGCCTGAGTTCACCATCTGAGATGCTTTCATTTGGATCATTTTTTAGCCAGCTGCAATCTTATAGGGAAATTTTTAAAAATTATCTTGAGAATAATTATAATTCTCTAGAAGAAAATTTCCAGAGAACAGGCCCTGAAATATATATGTCATATATTTATACTACATATATAAAAATATACACATACATGCCTTCATCAAAATTCTATCAACCCTCTAAATAGTATTTCTAGAATATGATTATCATCATTATTATTTCCTAGCCTAATCATTTTTCATTCATATATTTGTCTTTGGTCTCATGATGGCACCTGTGACAGACCAGAATTCCCTAATTGCTAATGGTACATTTGCAGCTATTCCAATAGTATTGCTGCTGTACTAATCATGAACAGCGATTAAATATCCTCCAAGCAATTTTAACATTCATCAGACTGATAATGGCAAGAAACAAATTGGAGCCTTTCAGTGTTTTACCAAATGTGGTCTCTAATTCCTTATTACTCTATATATTTCTGGAAACTATTTCTATACACAAACCAAGCTGAAAAGAAAAGTGTTCTTTGCTGCAAAAATAAAAGAACGAGTTTAAGCTGCTCGCCACCCTGGGGATAATCACAATCACATTAAAATGCAGCTCAATGGCTCATCTTTCTTCTTTCCCCTCTATCAGTCAGTAAATTAATTCCTTTATAGATATGAACATCAATATTCTATTTTTATAAAATGTGCCTTCTTTCAATTACTTCCTGGGAAAAGCAGAGTTACTATGGCAATCCCTGAATTTTGCACTCTGCAGCTTTAGACTATCACTGTTTTATAAATGGGAAGCTATAATTTAGCTCAATTCATTTTACAAATTATACAAATACCCACACATTCTTAACTGTCTGTGGGTGCCTGTCACTGGGGTAGGGGGTGGTTGTTGGGAGCGGGTGTGTTTTGTTTCTTAGGCCTATAAAATATGGAAGAGGAAGGGGGGAAAAATCTTTTTCTAAGGTGAGTTTTTACAACCCAGTACCTAGTGACATACCTCAGACAGAATGGATGTTAGATAAAAGTTTGTTGAAGATGAAGATGAAAAAAGTGTACATCTTCTCATGAATTTCTCACATGGTTCTTGCCTATTAATAATCTTATTCAATATGTGAAGGAGATTGATATGGTTTGGATCTGTGTAGCCACCAAAATCTCATGCTGAAATGTAATCCCCAATGTTGGAGGTGGGACCTGGTAGGAGGTGATTGAATCGTGGGTGTAGTTTTTCATGGTTTAACACCATCCCCCTTTGGTGCTGTCATCGCAATAGTAAGTTCTCATGAGATCTGGTTGTTTAAAAGTGTGTAGCATCCCCCTTCTCTCTCTCGCCCCCACTCCCGCTGTATAAGACGTGCCTGCTTTCTGTTCACCTTCTACCATGATTGTAAGTTTCCTGAAGTCTCCTCAGACACAGAAGCCCCTATGCTTGCTTTATAGCCTGTGGAACTAGAAGCCACTTAAATCCCTTTTCTTTTTAAATTACCCAGTCTCAGGTATTTCTTTACAGCAGTGTGAGAACAGACTAACAGAGATCAGTTGGTGAAAGGTTTTGCTCTCCTTTGAGCAATAAAGAGTGGGCTCATACCCATAAAGGCCCTCATACCTCCACATTACAGGATTCTGCTCAGTTCTGTAGCCTCTTCCTAATCTCACACAATGCTATTTTGTAGTTTCCAATGCCTGGTTAACAAGAACCTTCTATTGACTGAATTGACATGGAGATATCTAAGAAATTCCTATTGATAAGTCTGTTTGAATACCCCTTTTGTGGTGTACCATGTAAGGGTAGCTGTACTACTAACTACCAATGGTTAAACAGACAGAATAGCACCTTGTATTTCACCTCCAGCTTCTACACAGATAGCTGTTTAGCAATTTATTTCACATTGGATAAGCTTTTTGTCTCCATTACTGTCTCTTTCAGCTAAGCCTTAGGCTGGAAAGACAAAAGCAGCTCTCTCAGTCCATGATCCAGCACTCTGCTCATTGGAGGAGGCACTTTAGGTCCAAAGTTGCATACATGGAAAAGATGTAGGGCCTGCCTCTCATTTGGAAAGATCTCCCACTTTGAAAGCCCTATTACAAGTGTTCTTAAACTGAAGGCTAGGATGAGCATCAGAGCATCTGTAACTCTCAAATTAAAAGGCAATATTTTACCCATTTTTCTAGGGAGAAAGTTATATGATTTTCAGTAGGCTGCTATGGGTCTAGGACCCCTGAAAAAAGTACACTCTATTGGCTTAGCAGGTCCAGAGTGGACTTCAGGTAGAGAAGAATGAGAGAGGATAGCCAGCGTTTTATGGAATAACATGTTCAATATACCAAGAGAAAATAATTCTCAACATGGAATTCTATACCCAGCTAAGTTATTTTCAAAAGTAAAACTGTCTTATAATAAAGAAGAAATAAAGAGTTTTTAGAAAGGCAAAGACTTAGAGAGTTTATTACTCAGACTCTGAAAGAACTACTTAAGGCTATACTTTGATCCTAAGTAAAAAAAAAAAACATGATACAAAAAACTAGATGGAACAAAGATATTTGGCTCAATATCGATATAGATACTTTAAATGATAATATCAATGACTAATTTGGGAGCAAAGGGTGTTAAAAGTAAGATATAAACAGATTACATGGATGAACTGACAGATTTCTAGAGTTAAAGTTCTTTAAGTCCCATCTATTCTATTTTTTTTCCCATTTATTTATTTTATTGCATTTTAGGTTTTGGGGTACATGTGAAGAACATGCAAAATTGTTGCATAGGAACACACATGGCAGTGTGATTTGCTGCCTTCCTCCCCATCACCTACATCTGGCATTTCTCCCGTTGCTATCTCTCCCCAGCTTCCCTCCCCTATTTCCCCCCAACTGACCCCAGTGTGTAGTGCTCCCCTCCCTGTGTCCATGTGTTCTCATTGTTCAACACCCGCCTATGAGTGAGAACATGCAGTGTTTGATCTTCTGCTCTTCTGTCAGTTTGCTGAGAATGATGGTTTCCAGGTTCATCCATGTCCCTACAAAGGACCCAAACTCATCGTTTTTGATGGCTGCATAATATTCCATGGTGTATATGTGCCACATTTTCCCTATCCAGTCTATCATTGAAGGGCATTTGGGTTGGTTCCAGGTCTTTGCTATTGTAAACAGTGCTGCAATGAACATTCGTGTGCACGTGTCCTTATAGTAGAACGATTTGTAATCCTTTGGATATATACCCAGTAATGGGATTGCTGGGTCAAATGGAATTTCTATTTCTATGTCCTTGAGGAATCGCCACACTGTCTTCCACAATGGTTGAACTAATTTACACTCCCACCAACAATGTAAAAGTGTTCCTATTTCTCCACATCCCCTCCAGCATCTGTTGTCTCCAGATTTTTTAATGATCGCCATTCTAACTGGTGTGAGATGGTATCTCAATGTAGTTTTGATTTGCATTTCTCTGATGACCAGTGATGATGAGCATTTTTTCATATGTTTGTTGGCCTCACGTGTATGTCTTCTTTTGTAAAGTGTCTGTTCATATCCTTTGCCCACTTTTGAATGGGCTTGTTAGTTTTTTTCTTGTAAATCTGTTTTAGTTCTTTGTAAATTTTGGATATCAGCCCTTTGTCAGATGGGTAAACTGCAAAAATTTTTTCCCAATCTGTTGGTTGCCGATTCACTCTAATGATTGTTTCTTTTGCTGTGCAGAAGCTGTGGAGTTTGATTAGGTCCCATTTGTCTATTTTGGCTTTTGTTGTCAATGCTTTTGGTGTTTTGGTCATGAAGTCCTTGCCTACACCTACGTCCTGAATGGTTTTGCCTAGATTTTCTTCTAGGGTTTTTATGGTGTTAGGTCTTATGTTTAAGTCTTTAATCCATCTTTAATCCTCATGGTAACCTCGGCATGCATGCCTATAACAGATTCACTAAGAATAAAAAGCAAAAAAGTAAAACATGCTATCAGTGAAGATAACCATGAAGGAAGACAGGAAGAAAGAAAGAGAAGAGTCTCAAAACAATCATAAAACAGGCAACAAAATGACAATGGTCTCTACTTATCAATAATAACACTGAATATAAATAGTCTGAATTCTTCATTTAAAAGGTAGAGAGTGACTGAATAGACAGAAACACGATTCAATTATATACTGCCTTCAAGAAACCCACTTCACATATAAAGACACACATAGACTGAAAGTAAAGGAGTAGAAAAAGGTGTCCCATGCAGCTGGAACCTAAAAAGAAAGCAGAAATAGCTATACTTATTTCAGATAAAAAAGACTACAAATCTAAGATGGTAAAAAGAAACAAAGAAGGTAACTATGTAACAATACAAGCGTGAATTCAGCAAAAGGATATAACAATTGTAAATATATATGCACCCAACAATGGAGCTCTCAAGTATATAAAGCAAACATTAACAGATCTAAAGGGAGAGACAGATTGGAACACAATAATGGTAGGGAACTTTAGAACCCCATTCTCAGTAATATAAAGATCATCCAGAGAGAAAATCAACAAAGAAAAAGTAGAGTTAAACTCCATACTAGATCTAATAGGCCCAGCTGCTGCAAAATACACATTCTTTTCATCAGCACATAGGACATTCTCCAGAATAAATCGTGTTTTAGGCCACAAAACAACTCTGAACAAATTGTAAAACATGTAAAGCACATCAGGTATCTTTTCTGATGACAATGGAATACAACTAGAAATCAATAACAGGAGGAACCTTAGAAAATACACAAACACATAAAAATTAAGCAACATGGCCAGGTGCGGTGGCTCAAGCCTGTAATCCCAGCACTTTGGGAGGCTGAGGCGGGTGGATCACGAGGTCAAGAGATCGAGACCATCCTGGTCAACATGGTGAAACCCCGTCTCTACTAAAAATACAAAAAAAAAAAAATTAAGCAACATGCTCCTGAATGACCAATAAGTCAATGAAATTGAGAAGGAAATTTTTAAAGTTCTTGAAACAAACAAAAATGAAAATATAACATACACAATTCTATGAGATATAATAACAGCAGTACTAGGAGGGAACTGTATAGCAGTAAATGCCTATAATCAACAGGAGTAGAAAGACTTCAAAGAAACAACCTAATGACACCCCTCAAGGAACTAGAAAAGAATGAACCAAACCCAAAATTAGTAGAAGGAAAGAAATAATAAAGATCAGAGCAAAAATAAATGAAGTCAAGGTTAAAAATCCACAAAAGATCAAGGAAATGAAAGGTTTAGTTTTTGAAAAGATTTTTTTTAAATTGACAAACTTTCAGCTAGACTAAGAAAAAAGAGAGAATACCCAAATAAATAAAGTCAGAAATGAAAAAAAGACATTACAACTGAGACCTCATAAATACAGGGAATCATTAGAGCCTATTATGAACAACTATATGCCAATAAATTGGAAAACCTGGAAGAATGGATAAACTCCTCGAATCACAGAACCTATCAAAATTGAACCATGAAGAAATAGAAAACCTGATGAAACCGACCATCATTAATGAGAAGGAAGCTGTAATAGAAAGTTTCCCATCAAAGAAAAGTCCAGGACCTGATGGCTTCACTGATAAATTCTACCAAATATTTAAAGAATAACTAATAACAATCTTACTCAAACTCTTCTAAAACACTGAAGATGAGGGAATACTTCAAAAATCATTCTTCAAGGACAGCATCACCTTAAATAGCCAAGGATACAACAAACTACAAAAATGACAGGTCGATATCACTGTTGAACATATAGGCAATAATGCTCAACAAAATATTAGCAAACCAAACTCAACAACACATTAAAAAGGTTACTCACTATGATTAAGTGGGATTCACCCCAGAAATGCAAAGATGGTTCAACATACTCAAATTAATAAATGTGATACAATACATGAACAGAATTGAGAACAAAAACCAACTGATTGTTGCAATAGATGCTGAAAACATTTGATAAAATTTAACATTGTTTTATGTAAAAACCCTCATCAAAATGAGTACAGAAGGAACACACCTCAACATAATAAAGGCTATATATGACAAACCCACAGCTACCATTGCACTAAAAAGCTTTCAGCTTTTCCTCTAAGGACTGGTATAAGACAAGGAAACCCACTTTCACCTCTCTTACTTGCTATAACTGAAAGTCCCTGCCAGAGCAATTAGGAAAGATAATGAAATAAAGGGCATCTAAAGCAGAAAGGAAGAAGCCAAATTAGCTTTGTTTATAGACAACATGATTTCATATCTAGAAAAACCTAAAGATTCCACCAAAAAGCTGTTATAATAAACAAATTCAGCAAAGTTGTAGGATACAAAATCAATATACAAAAATCAGCAGCATTTATATATGTCAAGAGCAAACAAAAAAAAAATCAAGAAAGCAATCCCATTTGTAATAGATACAAAAAAACATAAAATACCTAGGAATCAATCTAACTAAAGTAGCAAAAGATCTAGACAATGCAAACTATAAAACTCAGAGGAAAGAAATTGAGAAGGATATCCAAAAAATGGAAAGATACTCCCTGCTCATGGATTGAAATAATATTGTTAAAATGACATTACTCAAAGCAATTTACAGATTCAGTGAAGTTCCTATTAGAATACTAATGATATTCTTCAAAGATATAGAAAAAAACTCCTAAAATTTATATGAAACCACAAAAGACTCAAAAAGGCAAATCAATCCTAGCAAAAAGAATAAAGCTGGAGGCACCACACTCTCTGACTTCAAAATTTACTATAAATCTATAGTAGCCAAAATAGTATGGTACTGGCATAAAAATGGACACATAGACAATGGAATAAAATAGATAACCCAGATATAAATCAATGTACTTATAGTCAAGTCATCCTTGACAAAGGCACCAAGAACATACAATGGGGAAATGACACTCTTTTCAATAAATGGTGCAGAGAAAACAGGATAACTATATGTAGAAGAATGAAACTAGACCCCAATCTCTCTCCATTCACAAAAGTCAAATCAAAATGGATTAAAGAATTAAACCTGAGACTTGAAATAATAAAACTACTAGAAGAAAACATTAGGAAAATGCTCCAGGACATTAATCTAGGCCAAGATTTTTTTATGTAAGACCTCAAAAACACAGGCAACCAAAGCAAAAATAAATGAGATTATATCAAGCTAAAAAGCTCTGCATAGCAAAGGAAACTAAAGAAACAGCCTACAAAATAGGAGAAAATATTTGTAAACTATTCATCTGACAAAGAGTTAATAACCAGAATATATAAGGAGCTCAAACAAATCCATAACAAAAAATACAATTTAAAAATGGACAAAAGATTTGAACAGACACTTCTCAAAATAAGACACAAATTGCTAACAAGCATATGAAAAAATGCCAGCATCACTAATCATCAGGGAAATGCAAATCAAAACTGCAATAATATACAGCCTCATCCCAGTTAAAATAGCTTACGTGGAAAAAAAAAAAAAAAAAAGAAAAACAGGCAGTTACATATGTTGATGAAGATATGAAGAAAAGAGAACACTGATACCCTATTGGTGGGAATGCAAATTGGTACCACCACTATAGAGAACAGTATAGAGGTTCCTCAAAAAACTAAAAACAGAACTACTGTATGATCCAGCAATCCCACTACTGGGTATATATCCAAAGGAAAGGAAAGCAGTATAAAAAAGGAATACATGCACCCCCATATTTACTGTATCACTATTCACAATAACCAAACTATGGAATCAACCTAAGTGCTCATCAGTGGATGAATGGGTAAGGAAAATAAGGTAGACATACACAATGGAATATTATTCAGTCATAAAAGGAATGAAATCCTGTCACTGGCAGCAATATGGATAGAACTGGAGGATACTATGTTAAGTGAAATAAGTCATGCACAGAAAGACAAATATCTCATGTTCTCACTCTTACATGGTAGCTTAAAAAAGTGGATCTCACAATGATAGAGAGTAAATTAATGGTTACCAGAGGCCAAGAACGGTAGCAGGGAGGAAGGGATGAAGGGGAAAAAAGAAATATAAATGTCATTATTACCACTGAATACTATACTTAAAAATGGTAAAGATGATACATTTTATGTTTATTTTTTACTTCGATAGAAAAATAAAATGAAAAAAATACAAACAAAAACAACAACTAGAGGGCAAAAAAGAAGACCTAAGTTAAAGAAGGTCTATGCCATTTTGATACCAGGGAAGACTAATACCTCAAAAAGTTTATTCTTCCTAAATTACTCTTTATGCTGTTCCAAATAACTCCTATTAAGACAGAACTTGACAGTGTTCCTAAATTGTATATAAAAAAATTAAAAGCCAAGATTATCCATAATCATTTTTGAGAAGGAAGAGGAAAAGTAGAAAGAATATAGCAACCATGACTAAATATGCCCCAGGAAAACCTCTAAATAGGCAAACGGGAAACTTCCTAGATCATATGGTAAAGTTACAGATCGAATAGGTACAAAATTGCCCCAGTACTGACCCAGCAAGCAAGACACCACAGCAAGGATAGAATTACTGACATATATTCATGCCCCCAGCTTTAGGTTAATCAGATTTAGAAGGCATCTTACTCTGCTGGGGCTACCAAGAACTGTAAACATCAGATATAGTTCAATGAGATAAAAGAGAGCAATGGAGAAACCTATCCATTTCCTTTGCATTGCTTATTAGCTGCTATGGAAATTCTGCTCACTCATCCTCAAATCTGGACCACACTCCAAGATTTGGCTTATTTAAAGGGGCCTGCTTTACAATATCAAAAATTATTATTAAAGCATGATAATTCAAATTGTGTGGTATTCACACAAGGATTGTCAAACAGATCAATGGAACAAAACACAGAGTCTAGAAATAGATCCACATATAGGTGGGATCTAGAAATATGGTAGATGTGACATGATAAATCAGTGGGTAAAAAACACTAATCAGTAAATGATATTGGAACAATTGGTTTTTCATATAAGAAAGACAGGTTTCTCCCTCATGTCATATAAAAAAATCTAAAATTCCAGATGAATTAAGGACCTTGAGTGAGAATAGCAAAACTTTAAAAATACAAAATAACATTATGACTTTAACATAAGTAATGATTTCTATAACATGAAAAGCATAACCAAAAACAAAAAGATTGAGAAAACTTAAAAGTTTTTGCACAAGAATAAATACCACAAAGTTAAAAGACAAATCATGGCTGGGCATGGTGGCTCATGCCTGTAATCCCAGCACTTTGGGAGGCCACGGCAGGCAGATTACCTGAGGTCAGGAGTTTGAGACCAACCTGGCCAACATATAGTGAAAATCTATCTCTACTAAAAAAAAATACAAAAATTCTCTTGGCATGGTGGCACACATCTGTAGTTCCCAGCTACTTGGGAAGCTGAGGCAGAAGAATTGCTTGAACCTGGGAAGCAGAGGTGCCAAGATTGCACCACTGCACTCCAACCTAGGCAGCAGAGCAAGACTCTATCTCCCTCCAACAAAAAAATGGGGGTCACAGACTGAGAGAAGATATTTGCAACACATAAAACATAAAATATTAGTATCCTGAATATGTAAGATGTTCCTACAAATTAATAAAGACAAAAACCCTTTGGAATGTAGTTAATATCTGATTAAGTTGACATCAAAATTCTACTTCTGGATATGTCATCTAGAGAAATTCTAAGATTGGTCCACAGCAAGATAAGTAGAGAATTATTTGTATTATAATAACAGTGTAGATGCCCACCCATCAGTAAGAGCATAGCTATTAATAGATAAAGCATGACATAGTCCAACAACAGAACATTATGCAGCAGGTAAAAAGAATAAACTAGAACTGCAATCATCAACATGGATAAATCTTCAAAACATGACGTTTAGCAACTCAAAAGCAAGATACAATTGGATATGTAGAGTATGAGACAGTTTATATAACATTTTAAAACAATCACACCATACTCTATATTATGAGTATATGCATATGCAATAAAAGTTTTTTAAAATGCATAAGAAAGATACACACCAATTTCAGCATGATGGTCATCTGCGGGAAAGGAGAGAGACAAGTAGGATAGTGGTGCTTTACCTTTATGACATCTTATTTATAAAGGAAAAGGAGTTTAAGCAAATGTGTGAATTTCTTTTTCTCAAAAATTATTTTGAATATGTGGGAGGTCATACTGTTTTTTAAGCTTTTTGGTATGTTTTAAATATTTAAACATAAAAACAAAATCTAATTTAACAATGTAGACCACTCTTCGCAGAAAATATATGCTTTTACTATTTTCCAAAGTTTCCATTGGCTCTCTTTCCTCTTCTCCCTATTTTCCCCATCATTCACCAAAAGGTTTCATAGGCTTCAGCTCCTGAAAAAATTTTCATTTCAGAGTCCTCACCCTGCCTGCCTCTCCCCTCTCTGCACTCCTACTGGATGTACACACACCTCTATTATCTTAGCTGTCATACTGACATGTATTGAGCTGAATCCTAAGAGATTGCTGCTTTTGGTAGGTCAAAACATTTGAATATAGGGAACGTCATATGGTTTAACTGATAATTATATTTACATATCTGTCTTTCCTATCAGACTCTGGAACCCTTGAATGTTCATCTTTGATTCACTGCCCTATACAAGGATTGGTGCATATAGGGTGCTCATTTGGACATTTAAATTGATTCCATCATGAGAGGCATTTCCTCTGTGCCTCTCCTTCAGTCTTTCCCCCAGATTTAAAAGGAGAGACATATGACACAAACATTTTCCACCCTAGATCAGAAAAGAACTGTGGAGTAGTTATTGTTATGGTATTTGTTCCATGGATTTCCACTTATGGAAAGGACTAGAAGTAGCATATGTGAGTGAAGAATTCATAAGAGCTGCTCAGCTATGAGACAAAAGGGATTCTTGGAAAACTGAGAAGCCACTGTACTGATACAATATTGCACAATGAGGTACATCTATGCATCTTTGCATTTACTCATCCACTTATTCAGTCATTCAGAATCAGCATGCAACTTACCCAAACTTATCAAGAATAACCCAGGAATCCAAATATAATGTGCCACTTTAACTGCCAATTTCAACCAGAGGTACTAATGCCCACCTCCAGCCTTCTGATATTTAACCCACATAGCAAACTGACCAGAATCTTCCAATCTAGGAAGAGACAATTATTATTATTGTTGTTAGTGGCTTGTAGCTTTATACCAGTTGGTTTCAGGAATGAGCCAGTCTGTATGAGGTTTACAAAGGACCAGAAGACTCCATTTGTCTCCTTTCTCCTATTTTTATAAAAAGGCGTGTCCCATAACTACAGTTCGAAGCTAAAGGAGATATTCTAACAGGGAAGAGCATCATAAAAATTTAAGCACCACAGGGAAGAGGTTCAAGATGGCTGACCAGAGGTACAGGACACTGAACTCCTGCAAAAAGAAAAACAAAAATAGCAAGTAGATAGTAACACTTTAAATACAGCACCTAAGAGAGCATGTTAAATCCAGTAAAGAAGTGACAGAAAACATCTAAGGCAAGGCAACAGCCCAGCTGGGATCCCCTGGGAGCCTTCTCATCTCAGGCTCCTATAACCCTTGCCACAAGAGAATCCCTTGATCCCCATAGGCCTTGAGAATGAAGTAGAGAGCTCCTGGCAGGGATCTCACATTGGGTCCCACACACCCCTAAAGTTCCAGGCACCCACAGCACAGCACAATTTTGAGAGCCCAGCCCCCACCAAATTGCATCCTAGCCCAGAGCACAACAGCCTCTGCATCTCTGCATCTTGGGAGCACACCACTGGCATTCCCCTGAGTCTACCCAGAGAATTGCAATGGTGAAATGCCACTTGGATTCAATGGAAAACCGGAATCCCCAGAACTCTAGCCCACACAGTGTCCTACATGCTGGGAAAAGTGAAGCCAAAGTGCACACTCCTCAGAGCCTCAAATCTGCCCTCCTGGGTGGCTATCACAGATAGCAACCCTGACCCCTCAGCAACTCTGTGTTTATTTGCACTCTAAGAATAGGCTTTCCTGCCAGGTGCAGTGGCTCACGTCTGTAATCCCAGTACTTTGGGAGGCTGAGGTGGGCAGATCACAAGGTCAGGAGATAGAGACCATCCTGACTAACATGGTGAAACCCCATCTCTACTAAAAATACAAAAAATTAGCTGGGCATGATGGCGTACACCTGTAGTCCCAACTACTCGAGAGGCTGAGGCAGGAGGATCACTTGAACCGGG
>NW_016107425.1:249709-308479 GCF_001604975.1 Cebus imitator | reverse complement strand
AAAAAAAAAAAAAAAAAAAAAAAGGCTTTCCCACCCACTGAACTGCTACTGACCCACTCTAGCACACAACCCAAGGCCTGGGGATTGGAAGCATTAAAATTATTTAAATGATTATGCTAACCAAAGTAATCTAGAGATTCAACACATCCTTATCAAAATATGAATAATATTTTTCACAGAATTAGGGGAAAAAACTCCTAAAATTTGTATGAAACCAAAAAAGATTCTGAAAAGCCAAAGGAATCCTAAGTAAAAAGAACAAAGCTAGGGACATCCTACTACCTAACTTTAAAATATACTACAAGGCTCTAGTAACAAAGAGAGCATGGTATTGGTATAAAAACAACCATGTAAGGCCACACTTGGTGGCTCATGACTGTAATCCTAGCACTTTGGGAGGCCGAGGCAGGTGGATCACAAGGTCAGGAGTTCAAGACCGGTCTGCCCAATTTAGTTGAGAAACCCTGTCTCTACTAAAAAACATAAAAAATTATCTGGGTGTGGTGGTGTGCACCTGTAGTCCCAGCTATTCAGGAGGCTGAAGCAGGAGAATCGCTTGAACCTGGGAGGCAGAGGTTGCAGTGAGCCAAGATCATGCCATTGCACTCTAGCCTGGGCAACAGAGCGAGACTCTGTCGCAAAACAAACAGACGAACAACAACAACAACAAAAACCCAAAATCATGTAGACCAATGGAACAGAATAAAGATAAACCCAAAATAAAACCACATATTTACAGCCAACTGATGTTTGGCAAAGGTGCTAAGAACATTCAGTGAGAAGGGAGAAAGGTCACCTTTTCAATAAGTAGTGCTGGGAAAATTGGACATATATATGTGGAAGAATGAAACTAGAACCCTGACTCTCAACATACACAAAAATCAAATCAAAATGGATCAAAGACTTAAACTTAAGACCCCAAACTATAAAACTACTAGAAGAAAACACAGGGGAAACACTCCAGAACACTGGTCTAGGCAAAGATTTTATGGCTAAGACCCTCAAAGCACAAGCAAAATGTACAAAAGTAAAGAAATAGGAAGATATAAAACTAAAAAGCTGCATGGCAAAGGAAACAATCAGTAGAGTAAAGATACATCATGCCTAATGGGAGAGAAAATATTTGCAAAATATTTATCTGACAAGGGACTAATAGCCAAAACACACAAGGAACTCAAACAACTCAACAACAACAAAAAATTCCACTAAAAAGTGAGCAGAGAGGTATTTGTAGTAGTTTCCGATGGTTATTTTTATTTCTGTGGGGTCAGTGGTAACATTCCCTTCATCATTTCTAATTGTGTTTATTTGGATCTTCTCTTTTTTCATTAGTCCAGCTAGTGACCTATCTTATTAATTTTTTCAAAAAAACAACTCCTGGATTTATTGATCTTTTGAGTGTGTGTGTGTGTGTGTGTGTGTGTGTGTGTGTGTGTGTGTCTCGATTTCCTTCAGTTCAGCAGCTTCTGCTAGCTCTGAGGCTGATTTGTTCTTGCTTCTCAGTTGTGATGTTAGGTTGTTAACGTGAGGTCTTTTTAACTTTTTGATGTGGACATTTAGTGCTATGAATTTCTCTCTTAACAATGCCTTAGCTGTGTCCCAGAAACTCTGCTATGCTGCATCTTTGTTCTCATTGTTTCAAAAAGCTTGATTTCTACCTCAATTTCATTATTTACCCAAAAGTCATTCAGGAGTATAAACATGACTTTGAGCAATTTTCTTAGTCTTGACTTCTATTTTTACTGCATTGTGGTCCAAGAATGCATTTGGTGTGATTTTGGTTCTTTTGCATTTGCTGAGGATTGTTTTATGCCCAATTATGTGGTCAATATTAAAGTATGTGCCATGTGACAAGGAGGATAATATGTATTCTGTTGTTTCTGGGAGGACAGTTCCAAGAACTGCCAAGCTGACAGCCAAAACAGAAAGGCAATCCCATTCACAATTGCCACAAAAAGAATGAAATACCTAGCAATACAGTTAACCAGGGAGCTGAAAGATCTCTACAATGAGAATTATAAAACACTGCTCAAAGAAATCAGAGAAGACACAAACAAATGGAAAAACATCCCATGCTCATGGATAGAATCAATATGATAAAAATGGCCATACTGCTCAAAGCAATTTGCCGAATCAATGCTATTACTAGCAAACTACAAACGACGTTCTTCACAGAACTAGGAAAAAGTATTTTAAAATTTATATGGTACCAAAAAAGAGCCGAGATAGCTAAGACAATCCTAAGCAAAAAGAACAAAGCTGGAGGCATCATATTACTCAACTTTAAACTATGCTACAGGGCTACAGTAACCAAAACAGCGTAGTACTGGTACAAAATCAGGCACATAGACCAATGGAACAGAATAGAGAACACAGATATAAGGCTACACACCTGTGACCATTTAATCTTCGACAAAGCTGACAAAATCAAGCAATGGGGGAAAGATTCTCTATTTAATAAATGGTGTTGGATAACTGAATAGTCAAACGCAGAAGAGTGAATCTGGACCTCTTCCTTACACCATATACGAAAATTAACTCAAGACAGATAACAGACTTGGATGTAAAGCTCAATTATAAAAACCCAAGAAGACAACCTAGGCAATACCATCCTGGACATAGGAACAGGCAAAAATTTCATAGCAAAAATTTCATGACAAAATTGCAACAAAAGCAAAAATTGACAAGTGGGATCTAATTAAACTTAAGAGCTTCTGCAGAGCAAAAGAAACTATCAACAGAGTAAACAGACAATCAAGAAAATTGGAGAAAATATTTGCAAACTACACATTTAACAAAGGTCTAATATCCAGCATCAATAAGGAACTTAAACAAATTTACAAGAGAAAAACAAACAACCCCACTAAAAAGTGGGCAAAGGACATAAACAGACACTTTGCAAAATAAGACATATGCGCAGCCAACAATCATATGAAAAAAGCTCAACATCACTGATCATTAGAGAAATGCAAATCAAAACCACAATGTGATACTATGTCACCAGTCAGAATGGCTATTATTAAAAAGTCAAAAAACAGAGATGCTGGCAAGGTTTTGGAGAAAAGGAAACTTTTATACACTGTTGGTGGGAGTGTAAATTAGTTCAACAACTGTGGAAAGCAGTATGGTTATTCCTCAGATAGCTAAAAGCAAAACTACCATTCAACCCAACAATCCATTAATGGATATATACCCAGAGGAATAGAAATCATTCTACCATAAAGACATATGCATACAAATGTTCACTGCAGCTCTATTCATAATAGCAAAGACATGGAATCAACCTAAATGCCCATCAATGGTAGACTGGTTTAAAAAAATGTTGTATATATACATCATGGAATACTATGCAGCCATAAAAAAGAACAAGATCATGTCCTTTGCAAGAACGTGGATGAAACTGGAGGCTATTATCCTTAGCAAACTAATGCAGGAACAGGAAACCAAACACTGCATGTTCTCACTTATAAGTGGGAACTAAATGATGAGAACTTATGAACACAAAGAAGAAAACAACAGATACTGGGGCCTACTTGAGAGTGAAGGGTGGGAGGAGGGAGAGGAGAAGAAAAGATAACTATTGTGTAGTGGGCTTAATAATTGGGTGATGAGGATAATCTGTACAACACCCCCCATGACACAAGTTTTTTTAAAAAGTTTTTTTAAAAGTGGGCAAAGGATAAAGAGAGACATTTTTCACAGAAAGATATACCAAGAGGTAATATGAAAAAATGTTTAACAGCACTAATCATCAGGGAAATGCAAACCAAAACCACAATGAGGCTGGGCGCAGTGGCTCTCACCTGTAATCCCAGCACTTTGGGAGGTAGAGGTGGGCAGATCACCTGAGGTCAGGAGATTGAGACCAGCCTAATCAACACGGGGAAACCCCATCTCTACTAAAAATACAAAATTAGCCAGGAGTGGTGGCACATTCCTGTAATCCCAGCTGCTCGGGAAGCTGAGGCAAGAGAATTGCTTGAACTTGGGAAGCGGAGGTTGCAGTGAGCTGAGATCACACAATTGCGCTCCAGCCTGGGCAACAAGAGCAAAACTCCGTCTAAAAAAAAAAAAAAAAAAGAAAGAAAAAGAAAAAACAAAACAAAAACCACAATAAGATATTCTCTTACCCCAATTAGAATAGCTATTATCAAAAAGGCAAAAAATAACAAATGTGCTGGCAAGGACACAGATAAAAGGGAACTTTCATACACTATTGATGGGAATGTAAATTAGAACAGCCATTCAGGAAAATAGTAAAGAGATTTCTCAGAAAACCTAAAAACAGAACTACAGTACAATCCAGCAATTCCACTGCTGGGTATTTATCCAAAGGAAAGGAAATCAATATATGAAAGGGATACATGCACTCCCACATTTATTGCAGCATTATTCACAATAGCAAAGATATGAAATCAACCTAAGTGTCCGTCAACAGATGAACAAAGAATATATATTTACACAATGGAATTCACAATGGAATATTATTCTGCCATAAAAAAAGAATAAAATCCTGTCATTTGCAGCAGCAAGGATGTAACTGAAGGTCATTACATTAAGTAAAATAAGCCAGAAACCAAAAGACAAATATCACACGTACTCATTCAAACGTGGGAACTAAAAACGTTGAATTCATGAAGGTAGAGAGTAGAATGATAGTTACCAGAGGCTGAGAACAATGTGGGTATGTGTGGCAGGGGTTAGGGAGATAATGAAGAGAAGTTGGTTAATGGGTAGAAACACACAGTTAGGTAAAAGGAGTAAGTTCTGATGTTTGATAGTAGAATAAGTTTACTAAAGTTAGTGACAATGTTATTGTACATTTCAACATAGCTAGAAATGAGGACTCGAATATTCTCAACACATAAAATTATAAGGCACATAAGGACAGATATCCTAAATATCCTGACTTGATCATCAGACATTCTATGCATGAAACAAAATATCACATGTACCTCAATATATGCACAAACATTCTGTATCGGTAAAAAGATTAAAAAAATTGTGCACTAGAATGAACCCTTTTTAGTATCTACAATATTTGGAATTATATTTAATAGTTTCAAAAACTTGCAGCTGTTGCCAAAAATAGATATGTGCTATTTGAATTCTAAAGAGCTGTTTTATAAGGGAAGTGGAATGAATTCTAGAAGGATTTCTGAATATAACCATTTCCTACATCCTTGCTGTCAATAAGACTACGACATTCTTAAAATTTCAAGCAGGGAGACCTGCTGTGGTTACCTTGGTGATAAACTGGGGATAAAAATTACACATAATTGCTACTGATGTCACTATTGCCATATTGTTTCCAAGGCTACAGATTGTCTCCAAATAATTGTAATGCTTTGTGCACTGGAAGCCCACTCTGTAGCAAAAGCTTAGTTATTCTTTCTAATTCTATCTAACAAACTATCCATAGTCTCTCAGGGATTTTGAATATTACAGAGATAAATAGGCACTGAAAATATTTCTGTCTTAACCCATGCCAGGCACATCCATAATTTTTAAAAGCTGATACATAGAAAAGTTATTTTCTATCATGATATATCAGAAAATGTCCTTCTAAAATATATAGCCCCTTAAATGCTAAGGGGAAAAGCAAACTGCAGAAATGTGTATGTATGTATTCTACATGGAAAATTTCTGAAAGGTGCATGGCAAACTGGTGACAGTGAAACTGAGGGGTAGGATTTCAGCAGATTTCATTCTCAGTAAGATATACATGTGTGTAATATTTTATTTTTTTCAGTCAGCACATATTACTTTTACAATCAGATGAAACTATACAGGTAAAAACAAATCCCCAGTCCTCAGCAGTGCTATCCTTAAATTACCAACCTAAAAGAAATTCAACTTTCCTAAGTTGAATGAATAGATGAAGCCATTTACAAAGGACACATTTCCCTCTGACCTGCTTTCACTTGTTAAAGCAGTGCCCAGTAAGTTCTTTGTGCAGTCACACTCAGCAACAATACAGTTATCCTTATATAAGTTACATTATGCAGAAATCAAAACTCTTTGAAAACCATTAATTGATGTATTTTGATTTAATGACTCATTGCACCAGCCATAGATGGTGACCGCTCAAGAGATTGCCCCAAGACAGCTATGGTCAGTGAAAAACACCACTATGTTTTAGTTTCTTGGGAAATGCTATTTAAAGCATAATATACTCTAAAAACACACTAGTAATAATGTGATTAACAGTAACAATCATTAGTACAGATTATGTGAGCCCCTAAACCTACTGCTAAACCTGGACTTCTAGGTGCTGCTGAAGCCCTGCATTTCCATCACTCATCTGATCAACAGCAGACAGAGCAGGGGGCTCCTTCTCAGCCTCCCCCAGGTGCTGCATGCCTGCTTCTGGATTACAGCAGTTCCCAGCACTGACCTTGTCAGAATGGCATTTTCCGCTAGAGCAAAACAGAACTCACTGTATCTAAACTGCCTTGCCTGCCTGACCAGCTGGTTTTGAATAATAACAATTTATCTTTAGAGTCCATTTATTGTATAATCCATAAAATGGCCCATATCTTGGGGTGGGGGAACAATCCTTGCCTTTTAGACTATACAGAAACCAGAAATGAGAATGATGATCTACATAAATCCATTATAAAGCAAAAAACACAGTCGTTTTATATCAGGGTCCTGATTCTTTTTCTGCTGCTGAAATTTACGTAGGAAACTGCTGCTACAAAAGGAAATGGAGATCAAAGAATTAAATTTATAATAAAGGTAATTGATTATATTAGGCAGACGTTAAAGTATTTACCTGTGAAGGACCAAATACAAAATATTCCTGCCTGCCTTTATGATGGTCATCACTTTAGGCTCTCTTAGCAATTTCATGATTTATTTTTGTGTTTCTAATAATTGACCAGATGTCCCTAATTCACAATCTATTAATAATTATAGCAGTAAACTGTACAATTAACATGACAGGACTGTTAGGCTACAGGGTTTGTATACTATATAAAATGTTTCCTCATTTTACCAAAGTAGATTTTAGAAGCTCTTGGATAACCATAAGCCTATGGGTTCTACACTAGAAAATTCTTTAGTGCATCATGAGGCCAGAGTTAATATAGCTTGGATTTTATGAATAAGTAGTCTAAAAATAACAGAGGACCAATTTGTTTCACTCAAAGGTTCTCTAAGTGGCCCACTTATTTGCCATTTCAAGGGGCTACACTAGGAATAATTCACTTAGGACCTGGACCCACACCAGGTTCCACATCACCCCCTCCTGACTTGGGTGAAAGTGGGTATAGGTGGGAAATCGATACTAGCTCTTTGTATGACTTCATTTGTCTAAAGTGACCATTGCTATTCTAGGAGTAAAATTTAGAAGTAATCTATGAATGATTCCTTCCAGGAGGTGACACTGGCTGTCATGGAAAAGTACAGAGCTGTTCTTTCAACGTCCTCAACCATTGCAGACAGGAGAGCAGCTTGAATTTCGTAAAGTCTACAAAATTCTGCTTTTAAAAAAACATAATGATGGAGAATATTTAAAGGTCCACAACCACTATAACTATATACAGAATCACTAAGAGTTGCTTGTTTTTATTTTGTTTTTTCCTGTGTGGACAAAATATAAACACTATCATTTAAGGTGAAAATGTATTCCTTTACCCTCACAGAATGCCAAGTACTGATTTAAACTCAGGTATTTTTTGTTTTTTATGCACAGATTTTACTGGGTTTATGGTACAATGCATCTTCTGCAAACCATAAAACAATTCCTTAATAAAGAAACATGCCTTAGAAGTCAAAACAAAAGGCAGGAAAACCTTTCATGCTCTGATAATGAGTCCTCCTCACAAGTACTTTTGTTTTTAAAGTAAGCTAGTACTCAGTATAAACATGAATAAAAAGTTCAAGAGGCCCTAGATTCATGTCTTTGAAAAAAAAGACAAAATAAAATGAATGCAACCATACAGTATTTTTAGAATGTAGTACACATGAAAAATTTCATAGTAGGAATAACAATTCCATTAAATCAAGTTCCAAAGCAAAGGTATGGGAAAGAAATACCAACTCTGGAAATTGTGGATGAAACTGGATGTCTGACTATTCTAAGACATCAGGAAGTCTTGAAATAAAGAAACATGTTCACTTTGCTCACACAAGAATTTCCCAAATGTATTTTGGAATGCAACTTTCATAAAATGTCATTGTTGTTATTGTTTTCAATTAGCTTGTTTAAATATCCTATGAAGCAATGTTTAAGTCTAAGAGATGTCTGCTTAGGAGAGTATAATCAATATTATTTAAAGCTTTCAAATCAAATAGTTAATAGTTAGGCAACAACATTAAATGAGGGCCTAGCAGAAGCTGAAGCTCAGAAATGTGGAGTTATTTCTCTTTGAACATAATATTTTGCTTTTATCAGTACTCAGAATTAGAAAGTAGAAAATAGTACTTTCTATTTTAACAATGCTTTTAACAATGTCAAGCAAGTCAAAAGCAATATCATATTCCATAATCAACATTTCTATTATCTGGATCCTATGGTTACAGGGGAAAAAAGGAATTGGATAAAATAATGCAAAACAATATTGAGATTCTTTATTAGGAAATTAATGTGTTATAAAGAAAATATTATTTTCCTTTGCATTTTTTTTTCATTTTCAATGATTCTTTTTTAGGTTAGTTTATTAAGTTATAATTTACATACAGTAAAAGTCACCCTTTTAGGTGTAGAATTCTATGCATTTTGATAAGCATACAGTCACGTAATTGTCACTAGAATCAAGATATAGAACAATTCCATCACTCCGAACAGTAGCTTCATGCCTCCTTGTAGTCAGTTCCCTCTCTTCCTCACACAACCCTCTGCCTCTGAGGTTTTGACTCTACAGAATAATTTTCTGGGCACTCTGCAGCATCTTTACTGCCTACTGTTAGTTCACTCATCCAGTATTTACCGAGCCTACTAAAAGCAGGCACTGTGCTATATGGAACTGAGAACACAGTGAGTAGAATCCTGGTGATAATCAAAGCTTTCCTGGTTGTACTGAAAAGAAACCTGCTCCAAAAACCTTGAGTTAAAGGAGATTTAAGGATGCAAAGGGACAAAGCATTCCAATGAATCTGAGAACCCAAAATTACATTCAGACAGGCCTCAAGTAAATAAAGTTGGGAACAGAAAAGAAGAAAGGCTGGAAATTTGGATTAATCCCTGGATATTATTGTCTCACTTACGTCTAACGTCAGCTTGGGGTCTGTGTCTGTCTGTCTGTCTGTCTCTCTCTCTCTCTCTCTCTCCCCCTCCCCTCCCTCCCCTCCCTAGTTTGCTCTGCTTATGCATCTTGATATATGTCTAATATGGCCAGTCCAGGCCAAACTCTTTCCAACTTTTCAGCTCATATGCACAGCACTGATTGGATGACCCTCTGCATCTCAGTTAAAATTTCCAAGAAAGGAAATCTGGTTGGCCCAGCTCCACATCTATGGCTTCCCCAGCTGCCCTCCCCATTTAAAATGGAGTCTCCAGGCCTTTATTAATAGCTATGGGATAGGGAATTGCAGTCATTTTGAGCCTGGAAATGTCTTATTCCAGGAATAAAGCAATTGTCATAAAAAATGTTTATTAGGCGAACTTTATATGATAAATACACGAGTCCAAACCTGCTTGCTGGGTTTGAGGAAGGTTTCACAGAGGAAGTGACATATGAACCAAGTTTTGAAGGATGGTCACCAGGTAGATAGTGGCAGGTCCAAGGGGAATATGAAAGATGAAGTACATGAGAGCAAGGAAGAAATGAGCATCCCAGGCAGAGGACATAGTATGTGTAACACATAAAGAATAATGAAAGAGTATGTCTTCTTCAGAGACTTAATTTGATATGGCTGGAGAGCAGGATACGTTAGGCAGAGTCAAGAGAAAATGAGCAGGAGCTAGAGTATGGAAGGCCTTCTAGGCTGTAACAAGGGATCTGAACTTCATCCTTTAAGCGGCCGTGGCCATCCAGGGGTGTAAGACAAGAAGAAGTTCCTAGACTTACTGGAACAATATAAGCAAGGACCCAGGATCTTAGCATTATGAGATTCCTAGTTTTGCCTCCATTTCCCCAAACAGAAATGCGGATGGGTTGCTCCAGGCTAAATCACTCTTAATTATCAGTTGAGGCTTTGACCTCAAATCTCTACATGGTCATTGGGTGAGATAGGCCAGACTACAGATTGCTCAGAGTATCCTTTTGGCCTTGGCTCCAGGCTGAGTAGTCTCTTTAGATTCTTCCTGGAGATCCACTTTTGAATCTTGACCCTCTTGATCTTAAGTATCAAATGGCAAATACAGTTGACCCTAAGGGAAATACATATATACCACCCCAACCCAACCCATCTAAAGGAAAAAGGAGATAGAGCAATTGATCCAGTACTCCTTCCCATAATGGTTACTGTCTTAGTCTGTTTTGTGCTGCTGTAACAGAATGCCAGACACTGGTGTTCACAAGCTGATACATTTTCTGTTCATTATACCTGAATGGTATTGTGAGATGTACAAGATTGAGATGTACAAAACTGAAGGCCTTCTTGTTACATCGTCCCATGGCAAAGGGGCAAAGAAAGGGCAAAAGAAAAACAGAAGAGGACCAAGCTTGTCATTTTATAAAGAACTTACTCCTGCAATAACAGCATTAATACATTTATTCTACCCTTATGGCCACTCACCTCTCATTATGCCCCACCTCCCAACACTGCTGCATGGGGGATTAAGTTCTCAACACACAGTTTTGGGGGATATATTCAAACCATACAAGTTACCACTGCCACCTCTGCATGGCCTATCACTACTGTGGGCTATTGCATTCTTTGCCTTGGTCTACTCTTTGTGAGTAAGTAAAGGAGGAAAACTTGGGTTCCCTCTAGAGTGTTGAATACTCCACTGGTGATGAGACAAAAATCAGTATTTCGTTAAGAAGGCCAATTGATGTGGAGAACGGACTGGACAGTATAACTCTGTAAGTAGGGAGACCAGCTGGGGACTGCTCCAAGGGTCTAAGTTGATGAGGGTCACACCAAGGCAGTAACAGAGGGGTTTGAGATGAGCTATCCCAGGATTCTCAAGTTTGAGTGAGCCTCAGAAGCACCCACAGGACTTGTTAAAACACAGATCACTGGGCCCCGCTCTGAGTTTCTGATTCAGTAAGTCCAGGCGAGGGCCTGTGAATTTGCATTTCTAACATGTTCCCAAGTGATGATGCTGATGCTATTGGTTCAGAGACCAAGCTTTGAGAACCACTGGAATAGCCCATTTCCATAGGCCAAGTTAAAAAAAAAAAAAAATGTTTCTCTTCTGTTCCTATTTAGAAAGAGGGATGTCATGGGTTAGAAGCAGTAAGATAAAATGTAGAAATATAACAGTCCCTCACCAGTCAGCTGGCATCTGCCAGTTTACTAGATGCAAAGAGCTATTTTCATATTATTGTATACTGAAACCTGAATAAAAATAGACCACTAGAACCTACTAGTCCTCACCTCAAATTCTGAGACCGCATTCAGAGTAACTTAAAAACAAAAGTCATTTTGGGAATGTTTCCAAGGCCCACTGCAGTATCAGTCAGTGCTGGGCATAAAGCAAGAATTCAGTAAATTTGGCGTGTTTGTGCTTAAAATTTTAACAATTAGTAATTTTCAGAATTCCTTTATAAGACCAGACAAGCAGCACTGATATATGACTTTTCACAAGATAGCACAGTTCGAGGAGCTTCAGAGTTCTCTCCAAGTTAAAATCACTAATTACAATGACTATCAGCCATTAGACCATGTTGTACCCTAGGCACTGGGCCACATTCCACACTTAGGCAAAGGCAGCAGATGGAGGAAGTTAAAAGTATCAAATATCAAAGTATCAGCTTTGCTAGGCCACCTCCCTTCATAATTGAGACACTTCTGTTGGAGATTTAAAAATATATTCTAGACAGATGACATGTTAACAGAGTCATTTCATGGCTCAGCACTCTCTCGGTGTGATTTATCTGTATCTGTAGGCACCAGAGGCCCCTATGCAAGAGATTTATGAGCTACCTATATGATTCCGTTTTGTTGAAGAAAATGTGTATATTATTTAAAAACAAAATAATATTTAAGATTATGTTGCTTTCCAGTTAAAGGCTCCAGATAAAGCCTAAATGTTCACCACTTCAACATTCCCTGTGTCCCACCCATTTCTTTGCTCCATTAGCAAATACTAAAACAATATCTGAAGAGAAAAGGAAGAAGTCTTTCTCATTTCTGAACTCCTGGAAACTAGGTTACAAACCTGGCATGTGACTTCCAAAGTTGCTACGTAGTAGCAATCCGTATAGGCTCCAATTTCTATATCTGGCAAATAAATATAACATTGCCTTTCACGGTCTGAGAATTAGCTTAGATAATACATGTGGATATGCTGTGTAAATGGTGAAGTGCAACTCCATGGTTATGCAACTAGCTGTACTGGTTGGTGGAATATAATACTTTTCTTCCTTTCTCTCATGTTTACCATCCAAATACAACTCCAACAGGCTGACGAGACACACAGTGAAAAGGACCAAATGTGTAACTTCATGCAATGGCTAGCCATCAGTTGTCGCCCCCTTGTTGAGTACTCTTTCTCTGGGGTCACAGCTCCAACCCTCTCAAACCCTGCTATGTCCTTTCCTAAACTACCATTCCAGCCAGCTTGCCACAGCTGGAGGAAACACAGAACGCGGCTCTAGCAGTGATTGCCAGGCAATGGAGGGCTTCCATACAGGACAGGGCAGCAAGGACAGGAGCCGAAACTGTGCGTGCTGGTGGATACTATGGTTTTAAACAACATGAATTTAGAGCCGAAGACTAGAAAAATCCAATCCAAAATCTGGCAAACAGGCTCAGAGAAAAGTAAATACATCAGATCTAAGCCAGCTGTGTCCAGAGTCTGAGAAATGAGCAAAATTCAAAGTAAAACTTTTAATTCTATTGCTCTAAACCCTATCATTTTAAAAAATCTCTGGTTTTTGATCCAGGAGACATCCTATCACGATCGGTCTTTCTCATCCAAACTCTAGTCCTATTTTTATTACGACTACTGAGCACATTTAACCAGTTCTGAGAGTAGAGCAAAATGGGTGTGCACTCTTCCTGTTTTTGTAATTTATCTTTTTAACACAAGTAACATATAAATATACTTTTAGAGTAAAATATTTAAATAATACAGTAGTATAGAAAAAGCAAAACGACTCCCCTCCTCATAGGAAAGCATTGTTAACCATTTGATGTATATCCTTTGAGCCCTCTTCCATGAGTTTATGTCCATTCAAATATGCAAAGTTTCATTGTAGCTAGGACTGTATTGTGCACAATAATCTGCAACTTGATATTTTTCCTTTAACACTGTTTTGGAATAGTTGTTATCAACAGGTGGACCCCAGACCAGCAGCAGCATCATCTCCTAATACTTGTTTAGAAATACAAATTCTTCCTGCTCTACCCCTTAGCAGACCTACTGAATCGGAAGCTCTGGGAAGGCTAGCAACCTGTGTTTTTAACAAGGCTTGCCGATGATTCTGATGCACACTAAGAACTCTTTGCATGTCAAGACATATAGATCTACCACATTCTTTTTAACAAATGCATATTATTCCACAGAATTTATATATCCTAATTGTTTGGCCATTTCCCTACTTCTGGTTAGTTTTTATTACTATTAAGAAAAAAATGCTGCAATGAACATTCTGGTATATTACCTCAATGAATTTATGTGGCATGCCTATAGACGAATTCTTAAGAGCCACTGCTATGCCAAGTGTATTTTTATTCAAATTTTGATAGATACTGCTAAATTGCCATCTAGAAGTCTCTATCAATATTTCCATCGAACGTGCTAGTGCTGGTTTCCCCACATTCTCACCAATACTTGTTATTATCAGTCTTTCCCAGTTTCGCTATTCTGATGGGTGGGGGAAAAATGGAAGCATAAAGCCACATGCTATTGGAAAAGGAGGATTTAGGTTCTGAAGTGGCAAGGTGAAAGACATATTATATAGTCAAAATTACCTTTGAAGGTCTTTTAGAAATATGACACTTTGGTGACCAATACACTCACTCCAAAAATGGAGAACCCAGTCAGATTGTTTTCCTAGGCTATTTCTGAAGCCTAGGGAAAAATGTTTGAAATGTTTGGGGGGCATTGTTATATGAAAAGGACATAACTTTAAATGCGAGGCTCACACTCTGTATGGCAGAAACCCCTTAGATTAAGAGGCAGCCTGTGAGATGTACAACCACCTGAGCAAAAACAGATTCACAGTTGGCATCTTACCTTCACTCAGGCAGAACTGCCCCCACTTTAATCCCTACAATGGGCTGGATTCAGGTAACAGAAGTACACCTATCATGCACTTCTGTTACCTGAATCATGCAATGTCCCATTGTTTTATTTCATATTTTCTTGATTTCTATGTATAGTGGTTTGACCAGGTTAAGTTCTTTTTCATATTTTGAACAGCCATTTGTATTTTTCTTCTGTGGAATGCTAATTTCTATCCTTTGTCTTCTTTTTATTTGGTCAATCTTATTTGAAGAAGTTATTTATATATTATATATATTCATTTTTATCTGTTATATATGTTATAAATATTTTCTTTCCATCTGTGTGTTGCTAGTTTGGTACCCCTTTATCTATCACATTATTTATCTGTTTTATATGTCTTTCCAACTAGACAACCATAGGACTAAAGGGCAGTAAATACGGCTTACATTTTAGAATTTATTTCCTCCTCCCTTCTGGCCCCTAAGTTTGTAGTATATGTAGGCAAAAATGTTCAATAAATTAATGTTATCTAGAAAATCAAGGTTTTAAGCACCTAAAGCTATATTACTTAATATTTAATACTTTGATCAGTTTTCACTAGGATTCTTTCTTTAAATCACTCTGGCCTATAGATTTTACAAGCACATTCTCTGGGTCAAACCATTTCTTCTTTTTAGTTCATCTTTTCTTCTGTCCACAGTACCTTGGCCACCATAAAAGCTAGATCTATTCATTCTGCCATTTTCTCACCCATTTTGGCTTGTTTCCATCACAGTCAACAGGACTCTACTTTAGTGGAGTTTGCCCTTTTCTCCAGAAATCACCTCCAAATTCCTCTTTTACATATTCTTTGTCATCCAGGTATGATGCATAAAGGCCACCTCCATTCCTTTGGTTTCTTTTTTTTCTGTTTTTTTCTTTTGAGACAGACTCTTGCTGTGTCACTCAGACTGGAGTACAGTGGCATGATCTTGGCTCACCACAACCTCCGCCTCCTGGGTTCAAGCGATTCTCTTGCCTCAGCCACCCAAGTCGCTGGGATTACAGATGCCCACCACACCCAGATAATTTTTTTGTATTTTTAGTACAGACAGGTTTTCACCATGTTGGTTAGGCTGGTCTCGAACTCCTGACCTCAGGTAATCCACCCACCTTGGCCTCCCAAAGTGCTGGGATTACAGGAGTGAGCTACCGCACCTGGCCTTCCTTTAGTTTTTTTAATCCAGTTTTTCTTCCAACATAGATTCTCTCCAACCCTAAGGTCTTTCACAACTATGTACCCAAATGCCAGATTTTCTAAACATTAATCTCATACTCTGGGTCTCCAGGCCAAATCTTCAAATGTCATCATCTATGTCCTTGAAAATAAATATTAGCACAGATTATTTATGTATCTACAACTTTATTCCTATGAGGGAGAGGAAGAAATTTTCTATAAGATAAACTGTTCATAACAGGAAAAGTAGAAATTCTCCTGACCACTTGGCATGAGGCTTTGGAATGAATAACCCTAAGAGCTCAAGACCAGCTAAAGGATCTAACTTCCACATCTTGGGTGACTAATGATATTTATCTTGTCTCTGTGCTAAAAACAGATATATAACTGTATATATAGCATAATTCTATTTTTGTGGAAGAATAATATGTTATGTGTGAGTAGAAGAAACCAACTAGTCTGCCAAACCAATTCTCTTTCCTCCTGCACACAAAACTAGATTATATTCCCTGCCTTATAATTAGGTATGACCATGTGACTAAGTATTGGCCAATGGAATGTGGGCAAAAGGAACGGAAGTCACTGTTGCACAGTCTTCCATATTCCTTCTACCTGTGCCTGTCAACCCAATGCTGAGCATCCAGCAGAGGACTAAGAGGCTCTACAATATGGCGGCTCTGCTTGTTAAATACGGCAAAGCCTCAATCAGCCTGGGTTCCCCAAAGACCATGTGAGTTTTCTGTGAACAAAAAATAAACTTTCATCTGCTGAGCCACTGAGAACAGGAAGATTTCTAGCTAGCTTTCCTGACTCTAACTAACTAGGGATATATTTCCCTAGAAAAATGTCTAAGAAAATGTGTATCAAGATGTTAATCACATAGTGGGGTTTGTTTCCTTCATTTGGCTTACTTATGTATTCTAATTACTTGAAAACTTTTTTAAGGTTTTCAAAATAATAAAATCTATATACCAATTTCCTTTTTGGAAAACTGCAAGTTTGGTCATTTTCAGCTGATATTCCCCTAGAGGGGCAGAGGATGCCAAGTGTTGCCATCCCTCCATTATCCACTGTTTTACTCTATTGCCATGGGAAGAAACCTATTAGGAATGACATGGACCTGTTTACAGCTTTTATTGACTTTCCATAAACTTTTGGCCCCACGGATGAGAATCTGTCATGAACTAAGAGGTATGAACTCACTGTAGACCCCAAGGTATTGTGACACTTACGTAAGAACCTGGGACTTCCTTCTCTCATTTGTGTCAGAGTCCTTATACTCCTCTGCTTAACAGAAAAAAGCACAATTAGCACATTTCTATATGCAGAGCACTGGCCTCTTTGACACAAACTGTTAAGAAATAGATGAGCCATTGAAAGAATGACATTGAGTATTCTAAAACCAGAGTTATAATTTCTAGTAGACATCCTAAAAAAATGTAATTAGCTTGTAACCAGCAACAAACCACCTTTATCAGTTACCTAGAAATGAATTTATTTAACTTAGAGAGCATACCAAGAAATGACATACAGCTAGTTTAAAAAGTAATGTTTCATTGAGTTTAGATCTACCTGTTTTGTTTTATGGCCAAGGTAGGCACTCAATCCGTTACTCTAAAAAATGCAAAAATTAATCTTGTATTAGGCCAAGCCACCAGGAAACTACATACATAGGCTGCATTGTTTTATTAATTTTTACTGAATTTTTCTTCATAATCATACCAATCGATACTGAAAAATTACTGTTGGATTTACCATAAAAATTATAATGAAGACATTGTTTACTATCTTGCTCATCCTGAGTATTCTGCTTGTTTAATTTTCTGAATACTGCAAACAGTGTAACTGACTATATTTTCCTTTTTGTCTTGGCAGCTAGGGAGCTCAGAAGTAAGTGTATGCTCCACAAGTGAACAAGACAGTATGGTGTGCATTTTGTTTACCAGCCTCCCCTTGGCTTAATCTTCTTTTTCCTTCTTTTTCTATTCTATCTTTATGTTGTATTTACACAAAATTCCTCTGTCGCGTGTTTTTTGTCTCGTTGCATACTCTGCTTTTGTAAATGGTCTTAAATACCTTTTAGAATGAGCCAAGTAATGGAGGGATGTACTCATAACTAGAGAAAAGAGAAAAATCAAGGTACAGGACTGGAAGGCAAAAGGAGACTCTCAGTAGAACCACACATTTTCTTCAAGCAATAAAATCTGGTATTATCTGGACTTATGCAACCAGGGACTAACATTCCTTTATTTCCATTATCTCTGCCTATCTTGATGTCCTGGTTTTGACATCCCTCTGACCTGACAACAACTTTATTTTGTGTCTTGGCCCATGCCTGCCACATGCCTTGACCCCTGCCTAACCTGACCTTGCCTGTACCCTGTCTCTGTATTGCCCACACCTTAGCACGGGAACTAGGTACCTGGCAATGTTCCTAATAACTCTGATTAGTTGATTCTGGCCCCAGCCATGCTATAATTACTCTAAAATTCATATATAAGATAGGTTTTTATCACAATTACTTCCCAGGTTATATAAAAGAGTGCTTTCTTTTATAGCCTTTTTGAAATGCATAAACGTTTTGAGAGTTTTGGAACCTCCAGCTATGTAATTTATAAGCTAAGAATTCATGGTGCTCTGAAATTGAGGCCAAGCCTTAAAAATCTAGAGGAGCTACATGTTCTTTAAAAGTCTGTCTCCAACTAGAGGAAGACTATGGGAGGTGAGGACAAGACAGCCCTGTCGCAGGCAGGAACAGTGTCAGTAAGGAGATTGGGTGCCATTATGAAAGCCAAGCCCAGTGGCTTTCTGGCTTATATTCACAGCATTCTGAATATGAATTCTGTAAAATCTTAAAAAGCCTTTTTAAAACTCTGCTCTCAACAATTATCTCCTGTTCATTTCTACCTCTCCACTTGCCCCTTTGTCACATGACAGCAGGATTTCCCTTTTCATTGACCAGCTGCACTTGCTACCCTCAAATCCACTTACAGCTTAACTTTTGCCACTAGCTTTTGCTCCTTACCTTGAAACTGCTGTCCTCCAAAACTAAGCCATCACTCAAAGTCTCTTAAATGTCAAATCCAACAAACATCCCCTTTCCAATTTTCATTGTATTTATCCTTTAAGAGCTTAAGACAGTAGTAATAACAGTAGCTATAACTACTATATATCAGGGTATTTTGCCCTACCATCTCTTTCTCTCATAACACCCAGTAACATTGATATTATGTCAGCTAGAAGATTTCACATAGCTTATCCAAAATCACACCACCAGCCCATGGCAGACTGAATGTCTGCATGCTGAATTAAGGATGGCTGCAAATCCTTTGTCCCTCATCCTCTGAAAAAGTGGAGTCCTCTCCTTAAAACTGGGCTGGCCCTGTGATTTGTTCTGACCAGTAGAATGTGGCTAAAGTGGTATGTGTAACTTCCAAGACTGAGGCCTATAGATCTGCAGCTCTGCTTTCCTGTACTGGGAGAGGACCCTCTAGGATGATGGCTGCCATATAGCAAATCCAAATACTCTGAGACCACCGCGCTGTGAAGAAGCCAGGTAGAGAAAGGAGGGCATGTAGAAGAGCACTGGGGCATGTAAATGAAGACTTCTATGACCTTCCAACTCGGCCCAATTGCCAGCTGAATGCAGCAGCCGAGTTGATGGCTCCAACAGACACTCACAATGTGGAGCAGAAAAAACCATCTAGCCGAGCCCTGCCTGCATTCCTAACCTACTGAATCATGATAAACCACAAATTGCTGTTTAGGCTACCAAGTGTTAGGGTTGCTTGTTACACTGCAAAAAATAACCAAAGTCTGGTTCTAAGATCTCCTCAGTAATTTCTACCAAACCAATTTATCCTTCTTTAAGTCATTTAATAATCCAATGATCCAGTGATCATTGGTAACCTCAAAATCATGTTTTAATTTTAAATTTAAAAACATTTGAGTAGATTAAGTATGCATAAAATGTGGTGCTAGGTGCTATGACAGATTAACAAATTCAGAAAATTATAGTCCTAGACCTCAAAGGCTCTTACATTCTAAGGAGAGAGATAATCAAATACACAAATGGCCCTAAATACACAAAGGAGTGAGCAAAGATGGATGCTAGAGAAGGAACCTGAAGAGGGAAGAGCACAGCCCCAGGGTTCTGACTCAGACTCCCAGATTTAGAGGGTGACCTCAATACATGGTCACTGGGAGCACATCTACCCAAATGTGGACAAGGATCAGCTTTGCTTTCTCCCTGGCCCTCAGAACCCATCCCACAACCAGTCACCAAGTCCACATGGCCAACTCTTACTGCATTGTCTCATTCTCTGCCCTGTGCCGATTTACTTGTTACAACCTTCTTACAGCCTCCTCACATTTCACTTTGCCTCCTTCCTCCTGTTTTCCCCAGCTCATTCTTACTCTGTCTCTAGAAGGATCTTTCTAAAACACAAGTAAAATTCTTGTCGCTCTTCTCAAAGTGACTGATGGCTTCCAGTTCCCTAGAGTCCCATGCAATGGCTCCACATGGTCACCAAGATGCTCAGCATCCTATTCTCAAGGTGACTTTCTAGCCCCATCTCTCACCCCAGCAACTCCAGACCTGGACCACCTTTGCACAGCTATTCCTTTGCTGACGCTCTCACTAAAGTTCTGAAGGATCACTTTGGCCCCACTCCCCAACCTTTTGAAAATTCTGCCCCTTGTAGGTTCAGCTTAAATGAGGTACAAGGACTTCCTGGATCTCCTTGGTCAAAAGTGTTCATTTTTCTCTTTACGTTTCCAATGCCCTTTCTTTATACCTTCATTCCATTCTGCTATGTGTACACTTAGTCACAACATGGAATTTCAAATAGACTGTGAACTCTCCAGGGCAGAAGCTCTGCCTGACTAATCGCTACATCTCCCCAGCTTTGAGTAGGCTTCCTACATTGTAGGTGCTTGTACATACATATATACATATACCATTGATGCTATCCTATATTCTATTTCCAATCTTCCTAAATATTTATCTATTTGACAATTGAACTTTGATTAAACCTGCCTAATCTATGTCATTCTTAGACATTTGTATCATCAGCCCAAAAGATGCAGATTAAATGCTGACAGGGTCAAATCATCCTATGTAGCATGAAACAATGCTAAATATAGCATCATGCCACAACCAGGCATTTTCCCCTAAAACTTATTTTTCTACACTGCATATACTTCATAATGAAAGATCACATTATATGTATACACTTAGCACACATATCATGGGATTATGCATGTATACTGACAGTCTCCCTACTTAAAACACACATGTACTGATGACCATTGAAACTCACTCTGTTGCCCAGGCTAGAATGTAGTGGCAAAATCATAGCTCACTGCAGCCTCAATCTGGTGATGGGATCAATCCTCCCAGCTTGGCTTCCCAAGTAGGTAGGACAACAGGTGCTTGCCACCATGCACAGTTTTTTTTTGTTTTTTTTTTTTTTTTTAAAGAGACAGGGTCTCACTACGTTGCCTCAAGCTCATCATGAAAAAATGTATTCTTGGCGAGGTGCAGTGGCTCACACCTGTAGATGCATGGATCACCTGAGGTCGGGAGTTCCAGACCAGCCTGACCAACATAGAGAAACCCTGTCTCCACTAAAAAATACAAAATTAGCCAGGTGTGGTGGTGCATGCCTGTAATCCCAGCTACTCGAGACGCCGAGGCAGGAGAGTCACTTGAACTCAGAAGGCGGAGGTTGCAGTGAGCCGAGATTGCACCATTGCACTCCAGCCTGGGCAACAAGAGCGAAACTCCATTTTCAAAAAAAAGAAGAAGAAAGATGAAAGAAGGAAGAATAAGAAGAGGAGGAGGAAGAGGAGGAGGAGGAAGAGAAAGAAGAAGAGGAGGAGGGAAGAAGGAAGAAGGAAGAAAGAAGAAGAAAGAAGAAAGAAGAAGAAGAAGAAGAAGAAGGAGTATTATTTATCTTCCCCTCCAGCTACCATCCCATTTTTGTGCTTCATTTTAAAGCAAACTTCTCCTAAGAGTGTCTGCGCTCACTATCTCAAATGACAGGTTTTGTTTCACCTCTGTTTATACTATAAAATAGATCACACATAACCCAACACTAGTATAATTACCCCCCAGAGTCGAAAAAAAATACTGTTGTCAGCACCCTAGGTCCCATTCCAATTCGGTTTTTATCCCCATTGCTCCATCAAAACAGCTTTTTTCAACTGAATTCTTTGTTACTGTTGTTGTTGTTGCTGCTGCTGTTGTTTTGAGACAGAATCTCACTCTGTTGCAGGCTGGAGTGCAGTGGTGTGATCTCGGCTCACTGCAACCTCCACCTCCCAGGTTCAAGCGATTCTCCTGCTTCAGCCTCCCCAGTAGTTGGAACTACAGGCATGTGCCACCATGCTCAGCTAATTTTTATATTTTTAGTAAAGACAGGGTTTCACTATGTTGGCCAAGATGGCCTCGATCTCTTGACCTCATGATTCACCTCCTCAGCCTCCCAAAGTGCTGAGATTACAGGCATAAGCCACTGCACCCGGCTCAACTGAATTCTTTTTTTAAAAAAATCAACTTTTATGTTACACTGACAGAGTACATGCGCAAGTTTGTTACATAAGTATATTGTGTGATGCTGAGGTTTGGGATACAATTGGTCCCATCACCCAAGTAGTAAGCATAGTACCCAATAGGTGGTTTTTCAACCCTTCTCCTCTCCCAACTCCAGTAGTTCCCAGTGTCTACTATTCCCATCTTTATGTCCATGTGTACCCAATGTTTAGCTGCCACTTATAAGTGACAACATATGGCATTTAGTTTTCTGTTTCTGCATTAATTCACTTAGGATAATAGCATCCAGCTGCAGCCACGTTGCTGCAAAGAACATGATTTCATTCTTTTTTATGGCGCATAGTATTCCATGACATATATGTACATTTTCTTTATCCAATCCACCATCGATGGACCCCTATCATGTCTTTGCTATTGTGAATGGTGCTGCAATGAACATACATGCACATGTGTCTTTTTGGTAGAATGATTTCTTTTACTTCGGGTGTATACCCAGTAATGGGATTGCTATGTTGAATGGTCATTCTACTTTTAATTCTTTGAGAAATCTCCAAACTGCTTTGCACTGCTGAACTAATTCACATTCCCATCAATAGTGTATGAGCATTCCATTTTCTCTGCAGCCTCACCAACGTCTGTTATTTTTTGACTTTTTCATAATAGCCATTCTGACTGGTGTGAGATAATATTTCACTGTTGTTCTGATTTGCATGTCTGATGATTAGTGATGGTTAGCATTTGTTTCATATGTTTATTGGCTACTTGTGTGTCTTTTTTTGAGATGTATTTGTTCATGTCCTTTGCCCACTTTTTAATGGAATTTTTTGGTTTTTCCTTGTTAGATTGTTTGAGTTCCTTATACATTCTGGATATTAGACCTTTGTGGAGGCATAGTTGGTGAATAGATTCTCCCATTCCATAAGTTGTCCATTTATTCTGTTGATAGTCTTTTTTGCTACACAGAAGCTCTTTAGTTTAATTATGTCCCACTTGTCAATTTGTGTTTTCATTGCAATTGCTTTTGAGGACTTTGTAATAAATTCTTTGCCAAGACCAATATCCAGAATAGCATTTCCTAGGCTTCCTGTTGGATTTTTGTAGTTTTAGGTCCTAAGTCTTTAATCCATGCTGAGTTTAATTTTGTATATGGTGATAGGTAGGAGTCTAGCTTCATTCTTCTGCATAAGGATAGCCAGTTATCCAAGTATGATTTATTTAAAATCCCCATTGCTTATTTGTGTCCATTTTGTTGAAAATTAGATGGTTAGAGGTGTGCAGCTTTATTTCTGGGTAATCTATTCTGTTCCATTCGTGTATATGACTGTTTTTGTACCAGTACCATGCTGTTTTGGCTGCTGTAACCTTGCAGTATAGTTTGAAGTTGAGTGATGTGATGCCCCTGGCTGTGTTCTATTTGGGCTCTTTTTTGGTTCCATATAAATTTTAGAATAGTTTTTTGTAATTCTTTGAAAAATGGCATTGGAAATTTCATAGGAATGGTGTTGAATCTATAGACTGCTTAGGAGCAGAATGGCCATTTTAACAATATTAATTTTTCCAGTCCGTGAGCATGAAATGTTTTTCCATTTGTTTGTGTCATCTCTGATTTCTTTCAGCAGTGTTTCATTTGTAGTTATCCTTGTAGAGATCTTTCACTTCCTTGGTTAGATGAATTCCTAGGTGGTGTGTGTGTGTGTGTGTGTGTGTGTGTGTGTGTGTGTGTGTATGTGTGTCTACTGTAAATGGAATAGTGTTCTTTATTTGGCTCTCAGTTTGAACAAGATTGGTGTACAGAGATGCTACCGATTTTTGTGCAATGATTTTGTTTACTGAAGCTTTACTGAAGTCATTTACCAGTTCTAGGAACCTTTTAGGTGGAATCTTTAAGGTTTTCTAGGTATCAAATCATATCATCAGTGAAGAGAGATAATTTGTCTTTTGATTTTCCTATTCGGATGTCTTTTATTTCTTCTTCTTGTCTAACTGCGCTGGCTAGAACTTCCAATACTATGACATATAGAAGTAGTGAGCATGGGCATTGTTGTCTCATTCCAGTTCTTAAGACGAATGCTTCCAGCTTTTTCCCATTCAGAGTCATGTTGGCTGTGGATTTGTCATAGATGACTCATTATTTTCAGGATGTTCCTTTGATGCCTATTGCTTTTTGTCATAACTGAATATTGGATTTTATCAGAAGATTTTTCTATATCTATTGAGATGATCATATGATTTACTTTAATTCTGCTTATGTAGTGAATCACATTTATTGATTTGCATATGTTGAACCAACCTCACATCCCAGGAAGAAAACCTACTTGATTATAATGAATTAACTTTCTGAATTTCTGCCAGATTCAGTTCAACAGTATTTTGTTGAGGATTTTTGTATCTATATTCATACTGGCCTGATGTTTTATTTTTTTCACTGTGTCTTTGCCAGATTTTGGTATCAGAATGATGCTGGCTTCATGGAGTAAGTTAGGGAGGAGTCTGTCTTCCTTGACTTTGTGGATAATTTCAGTAGGATTGGTACCAGCTCTTTTTTGTATGTCTGGTACAATTCAACTGGGACTCCAACTAGTCTATGGCTTTTTAGGTTGCCAGGTTTTGGTTTTCTTTAATGATTCAACCTCAGAACTTGTTATTGATCTGTTTAGGGTTTCAGTTTATTCCTGATTCAATTTTGGGAGGTTGTATATTTCCAGGAAATTATCCATTTCCTGTAGATTTTCTAGTTTGTGTGCATGAAGGTATTCAGAATAGTTTGTGAAGGCCTTTTGTATTTCTATGGGGTTGTTTGTAATGTCACCTCTGTCACTTCTGATTGTGTTCAAGTCTTCTCTCTTTTGTTAATTTAGTTAGTGGTCTATTGATCTTGTTTATCCTTTCAAATAACTAACTTTTGGCTTCATTGATCCTTTGTATTTTGGGGTATCTATTTTGTTCTGTCCTGCTCTGATTTTAGTTATTTCTTATCTTCTGCTAGCTCTGGGGTTTGTTCTTATTTTTCTAGTTCCTCTAGGTATGATGTTAGGTTGGTAATTTGAGATCTTTCTAATTTCTTGACGCAGGTGTTTAGCACTGCGTCATAAAGTTTCCTCTTAACACTGCTTTTCCACATTTCAGAAATTTTGGTATGTTGTATCTCTGTTACCATTTATTTTAAATAATTTTTTGATTTCTGCCTTAATTTTGTTATTTACCCAAAAGTTATTCAGGAGCAAGTTGTTTAGTTTCCATGTAACTGTGTGGTTTTGAGAGATCTTCTTGGTATTTATTTCTATTTTTGTAAGATATTTTAATTTTTCCAAATTTGTTTTTAGGAGTGACTGAAATAAAAAATATAATTGAGTCCCATTATCATCATCATGGAAATGGCTTTAAGAGAAAACTGGTCAGATGAGTATTATTGCTTCTCATTTTCAACCAGTAAACAGTTGCCACTGATAAATTGACAGCCAGGAGTCTGCTGAGAATGCTCAAGGTGCATTATATAATATAATATGCCTGTTCACAGGAAGAAAATTCCTAGGAAATAACTTACGTGTACTTCTTGATTTCATCATACAAGACGAGCACAAAATCACCACCCATGCCTCTGAGAACACTGGACCATGCATCCTTGAAAAAAGTTTTGCCTCCTTCATTACAAGCAATCTTCCTCCAGCAGTCAAGCATGCCTGTGTACATGATGTCAGTTCCTTTGTACCCCAACTGCATAATCATGCGGTGACGAACAGTGTCAAATGGATAGGAAGTCAACCCAGTAACGGCAGTGACAGTCTGCGTGATCATCCAGCTAATGACGATGTAAGTGTTCTTGGGATCCGGAAGCATTCCCTTTGCAGTGTCACAGATAGCGAAGACGGCAGCTCGGTAGATAATACCCTGCATAGACACGTTAAAGCCTTGGTACAGGACCTTAATCCCATCATATTCGTAGATCTTAGCCAGGCAGTTGCCGAGGCCTCAGAATTCCCTTACAGCTCCAGCTTTACCCACATCTGTTGCTAGAGGGGTATGGGCAAAATCAAGAGGGTACACAAAACACAAGGATGTGGTCCCAGCAGCACTGCCTGATGCCAGATTCCCGGCAAAGTAGTGCCAAAACTGGGTCCTTTTGTCCACACCACCCAGGAAGATCTGCTTGTATTTATCTTTGAAGGTGAAGTTAAGAGCCTGGGTGGGGAAGTATCTGGTGACATTGGCCAGGTTACCATGCCAGAAGGACAGGACTCCCTGCTCCCTGGGAATACAGACCACACAGTCAATAACGCCCTTGTATTGCTTAACTGCAGTGATCTGGTTGCTGGCATGCTGCACCTACAGCAGATTGACCTGCTAGATGGGCGCTACTGCCGTCTTGGAAATGGCTGCAGCCATTCCACCTGCCAGGAGGTCCTTGACGAAGGACACACTGGCAACTGTCATGTTGAATGGAAAGAGTATGCAGGCTGCTGTAGGATGGGACTGGGCCGGGAACCAGCTTTGACTCCAGGGCCTTGGGGGTGGTATTGATCTCTATTTTTATTCCACTGTGGTCCAAGAGTATGGTTTGTATGATTTCAAATTTTTTTTTTAAGTATTGAGACTTGTTGTATGGCTGAGAATGCAGTTGATCATAGAGTATGTTCTGTGTGGCAATGAGAAAAATGTATATTCTGTGATTGTGCAGTGGAGAATTCTGTAGACATCTATTAGGTCCAATTGGTCAAGTATCAAATATAAGTCCAAAATGTCTTAGTTTTTTGTCTTGATGATGTAACACTATCAGTGGGGTGTTGAAGTCACCCACTGTTATTGTGTCTAAGCCATACATTTAGAAGTACTTGTTTTATAAATCTGGGTGCTCCAACATTGAAAGCATATATATATATATATATTTACGATAGTTCATTCTTTTTGAGGAATTGAATCTTTTATCATTATGTAATGTTCTTCTTTACTCTTTTTTACTATTCTTGGTTTAAAGTCTGTTTTATCTAAAAATAATGACCCCTGCTCTTATTTTTCATTCGCATAATAGCTATTTCTTCATTTCTTTACTTTGCCTCTATGGGTGTCATTACATGTGAGATAAGTCTCTTGAAGTCAGCAGACAGTTGGGTCTTGTTTTATTATTCAACTTGTCACTGTGCTTTTTAAGTGGAATATTTAGACCATTAACATTCAAGGTTAATATTGTTATGTTAGGTTCTGATCCTGTCATGATGTTATTAGCTAGTTGCTAATAACAACCAGCCAATATGGTTGCTTTGTAATCTCAATTGTGTAGTTGCTTTACAGAGTCTGTGGGCTATATCCTTAACAGTATTTTTGTGGTAGCAGGTATCATTCTTTCATTTAGAACTCCTTTAAGAGCTCTTATAAGGCTGGGCTAGTAGAAATGAATTCCCTTCGTGATTACTTATCTGGAAAAAAATTTGTTTCCCCTTTGCTTATGAACCATGATTTGGTGGGATATGAAATTCTTGGTTGGAATCTCTTTTCTTTAAAAACGGTGAAAATAGGCCGTCATTCTCTTCTGCTTTGTAAGATATCTGCTGATAAGTCCACTGTTATCATAATGAGGTTCCCTTTGTAAGTGATCTCTTTTCTCTAGTTACCTTTAAGATTTTTTCTTTCACATTGACCTTGAAAATTCTAAAAACTATGCATCTTAGGGATAGCCATCTTATATAGTATCTCATCTTATATAGTATCTCTGAATTTCTTGAATTTGCATGTTAACCTCTCTTGTGAGATTAGGGACATTTTCATGGATTATAGCCTCAAATATGTTTGCAAAACTGCTAACTCTCTCTCCTTCTCTTTCAGGAATCCCAGTGAGTCATAGGTTAAGTCTCTTTAGAGAATCTATTTCTCAAGGGCTTTGCTCATTTTTAAAATTCATTTTTACTTTTTTCCATCTGGGTTGATTAAAAAAAAAAAAAAAAAAAAACTGGTCTTCAAGTTCTGAAATACTCAGCTTGGTCTAGTCTGTTGTTCATGCTTCCACTGTATTTTGAAATTCCTGTAGTGAATTTTTCAACTCCAGAAGTTCAGTTTTGTTACTTCTTAAAGTGGCTATGTCATCTTCCAAATCTTGTATTTTACTGGCTTTCTTGGACTGAATTTCAACTTTCTTTTGAATGTTGTTGAGCCTCCTTGCCATCCAGATTCTTAATTCTATGTCTGTCATTTCAGACATTTCAATTTGGTTAGGATCCATTGCTGGGGAGCTAGTACAATCTTTTATATGTAAGGAAACACTCTGATTTCTTGAATTGCCAGTTTCTGTGCTGATTGCTTTTCATCTGAGGGAGCTGGTGTTTCTTTTACTTTTTGACTTTGCTGTTGTTTGAATGGGGTTCTGGGTTGTTTTTTACCCTTCAGGGTTTGACTGTGGTGTATGTTGTACAGCTAGTGCTCGACTTAAGACCACGGTCAGGACCGCAGACCGGTCGTAACACGATTTGGTCGTAAGTTGAGTAGGCTATATGTACAGTTGAAATGGTGCACGCGGAGATGGTAGTGCTGCTGGAAGCTGGTCCACACTGTCGTACGCCCAGCTGGGCAACGTTTGTGCTGCCAGACGCGGAGCAGTCGTGGCTAGCGATTGTGGTCGTAAAGTCGAATGGTCGTAAGTTGCATAGGTGGTAAGTCGATCGATACCTGTATACAGTCAACTGGCCACGTTTCTGGTGCTTTCAGAGCGCCAGAGCTCTGTATGGGTTCCTTGGTTATAGTTAATTTCCTATATTGAGTTTCACAGGTGTTGGGTGCTGAAGCAACTTATTTTGTATAATTCAGGCTGCAATCCAGTAGACAGTACTTAAGAGTAAGTGCCAGTAGATAGGCTCTTAGTTATGTGCCTCTTGTATTTCAGTGTGTATACAGCAGTGCTCTGGGAATGGAGAGACGGTAGGGATAGTGGGGAGGTGCACAAGAGGTGATTCTCTTATCAAGTCAATTCCTAGGTTTTGGGGGAGCCTCCTATAATCACTGACATTGCACCTGTGTTTCCTCAACCCCAAGAGGTACTCTGGTGGGCTGTACTCCCACCTCTCTTAGCAGTGGCTCAAGCCAAAGATTAGGTCACAGGGAGACTCACTGGTCCTCTGAGGTTGGCAGAGTCAGAGTGGGTAATGAAGTATGTGTGCAAGCGTTCCGATGATGCAGTGGTCAAGGGCATAGGATCCCCAGGTAGTAGTGTCATGGGTGTGCAGCTGTTGTGGCACCTGTGGCCTGGGGCCTTTAGCCCAGCAGAGGACTGTAGGGTCTGCCCAGCTCTCTCTTGCCAAACCAGATCTCCCTCCAGTGTCTGCCCCAGGAGCAGGCCCACTCAACTAGTTTTGTCCTAAGCCTTCTGCACCTACTATTCCAGGTGTTCAGGGAGATGGGGCTCCCTCAGGTAGAAGCTGTGGCTAGCCAACAGGTTATACCCTTCCCAGACTGGTCTTGCAAAGGGCAGGATACCCAGTTCCCATGCTGGCACATGAACCTGTGCCTCACTCCTCTCTGTGTTCTGAGATTGGGGCCTCCTCTCTCACTCAAGCTCTGGCCACAGATCTCAGCTCAATATCCTTGGGTTATGTGCTCACACCATGGGAAGTTGGGACAAAGTATCCTCTTCCCAGGACACCTTGGGAAGAGGAATCTGCCCCAAAAGCAGGCCCACTCAACTAGTTTTGTCCTCTAACCCCTCTAGATCAAGCACCAGCTGTGCTGGGGGCAGTGCTGAACTGCTCCCAGGCCACTAGCAAAACACTAAGATAGGGCAGTGGTAGCTATGTTGTGTGCACCCTCTTGTGGGAGCAGCCAGGCAGGAGGCCTTGGAAGGGGCCAGCAGACAGGGGAACATGCAGATCAGATGAGCCCCAGTCCCTCAGGAAAGGCAGCTCTGTTCTTTCTCAGGTTGGCAGTCAGCAGGGGCTGTCATCATTCAGAGTTAAGATGGAGAGCCTTGACGGGTGGGCATCTATGGTGTTTTGCTGCAGCTGCCCCACATGAGTGTAACCTTCTGGGTTCCATGCAGGTTCAAGCTCTAACTCTGCCTTCTCTACGGCAGCTCCTCCTGCCAATCTAAATGTCTATGAGTCATGGGATTTCTTCTAGCCAGGATCCCAGAGGTTTGTGGCAGAAGTACAGTGCCACAGAGTTCCTTTACTCACCCCTCCCTGAAAACTTTTTCAGGACCAGGAGCTGGGCCTGGCACTCAGTGACTCCATGTGGGCTTCCCAGCTTCCTCCCTCTTCAGTCACCTCTCTTATCAACTTTCAGTGTTTTTTCTCAAAAGATCTGTTCAAAGTGTGATGATTTACTGGATATTTTGGTTTCTCTCAGTTTGGAGAGGTGCTTCCTGGCTGCATCTAGTCAGCCATCTTGTCACTGGCCCACCCCCATCAACCAACCAAAACAGCTCTTGACAGCATCACCAGTTTCCTTCACGTTGTCATATCCAATGGTGAAATCTCAATCTTCACCTTGCTTGACTCAGGAGCATTCGACATAGTTGATCATTTATTCTCTTTCTTAACCCTTTCTTCCTTGGCTTCTGAAATACTACCCTCTTTTATTCTTCTCTCAATGGCTACTCCTTCTCAAACTCCTTTCCTGGTTTTTCTTCATCTTTCTTGTCTATAAGTATGGGAGTAGGCCTCAGGAACTCTTGTCTTCTTCATATATAGCCACTACCCAGGTAAATTCTACGCATCATTAAATATCTAGACTCTGATGACTCCTACATTTATTTCTCCAGTCTAGATGTCTCCACAGAACTCCACTCTTGTATCAATTGCATACTCAGTGTCACCAATCAGATGACAAATTTGCATCTCAAACTTAATGTCTGAAATGGAACTCTTGATTCAGCTGCATACTCCCACCAAGTTAGCTCCTTGCACAACTGTCTCCAACTTGGAAAATGGAAACTCCTGTTTTCCAGTTGCTTGAGCCAAAAATCTTGAGATTTTTCTCTAAGTTCTCTCTTCTCATACCCTACATCTAATCCATAAGCAATCCCATCAGCATCACCTCTAAATTATATCCATAGTCCAACTATGTCTCACTACCTCCATCTTGGTCCAAGCTGCCATTCTGCCTTACTTGAATAACTCTTACCTTATGTCTCTGCTTCCACTCTTACCACCTCTTTCCCTAACATTCCATCCTCCATGTAGTAGGCAGAAGATCCCTTTAAAACAGAAGCTAACTCATGTTACTTTTCTACTCTAAATTCCAATGGCTTCCCATCTCATTCACAGAAAAACTCGAAATCAGTACAGTAACCCATAAGGTACTACATGATATGTCCCCAGCTCATTCAGAGTTAAGATGGAGAGCCTTGGCGGGTGGGCATCTATGGCACAATTCAACCCATAAAAACCATTTTCCTCCAGGGCATCATCTTCTACCACCCTCCCCTGTCCTCAAGTGCTCTAGTTGCCTAAAACAGAAGCTAATTCATGTCACTTTTCTACTCCAAACCCTAATGGGTTCCCATCTCATTCACAAACAAACTCAAAAGCAGCACAGTAACCAACAGGCACTACATGATCTGTCCCCAGCTCTCTCCCGGCATCATCTCCTACCACTCTGCCCTGTTCTCATGTGTTCTAGATGCCTTGATCTCCTTGCTGTTCTTAAAATGTGCCCACCATGTTCCCACCTCATTCCTACCTCAGGACCTTTGCACTATGTTTTCTCTAAATGTGACTTATTCTCTGATTCCCTTGAGACTTTTTTCTTCACCTTATCAGAGAAGCCTTCTCTCAGCACGTTATATAACAAATCTCACCCCAACTGTCACTATGCATTCTCTTTATCTCACTTTATTTTTCTTCATACAGGCATATATTATCACCTAGCATATTATTTATTTTAACTTGTTTATTATTTCCTTCCCCCTTTAGAATGTAAGCTCCATGAGGATAGTGACTATTTTGTCCACTGCCATGCCTGATACAGTTCCTGACCATAGTAAATACTCAAAAAATATTTAATAAATGATTGAAAAAATTAGTTCCAAGCATCAACTTATAGTACATGTGTAAGTAGGCCACTATGAATACACATGCTCTTAGAGAATTAAAATAATTTTAATTAAATGTCTTGTATTTTGCCAAACTCATTTGGCAAACATTTTTTTCCCTATGGTCATTCTTTCTTTACTTACAATTTTGTGCCAGGTGTATTGACTTTTTAAAATCCCTTTCCAGCTGGAGAACATATTATTACCAATTCAATGAACTATTTCCTTATAGATCTGCATATTTAGATATATAAACTATACATATTTAGATATACATATTTACATATACATATTAGATATACATATTATTACCAATCTAATGAACTATTTCCTTATAGATACACATATTTAGATATACTATATATACATATTTTTAGTAACAATTGGGGTTTTCTTTTTTTCCTTTTTGATAGACACTGAAGTGACAATATGTGAACTGAGAGAAGGAAGGAAGTAAAGGGTGGAACCAGAAGAAGGACTATGATCTTCAGTCAGTGCATTAACATCAAGGCAAAGATGCAACATATTTTCCATCTGTTCCTTTGAAGTCACTGGAAGAATGGTGAACTAAGCCAGATCAAGGCAGATCACCAAGCCTAACTAACGTTAAGAGAGGTAAGCCAATTTCCCCACATTCACTTCTCCTAACCTGGAAGTTGAACCTGGCAGTCAGAATGTGTGAGATCCAGCCATGGATCTCTCTAACTAGCCATATCACCTAGGAACACTCCTGGTCTCCGGGCTTCCTCCTCTGCTTATGGCTATAAGTGGTTTTTAGCTGCGTTTGGATCCTGGACTCTTTTCAGAGCTATGGACCATTGTATCAAGTTTCCTAAAACTGCCATTACAAAGTACCACAAACTAGCTAGCTTAGGAAAACAGAAATTTATTATCTCACGGTTCTGGAAACTAGCAGTCCAAAGTCAAGGTTTCAGCAGGATATTCACCTTCTAAAACCTGTAAGAGAAGGATCCTTCCTTGCCTTTTTCAGCTTCTGGTAGCCCAGGCATTCGTGGGCCTCTATGTGTCTGCCTCTGTGTCTAAATTAACTCCTTTTCATAAAGACACCAGTCATACTGAATTAGGGTCCACCCTAATGACTTCATACAGCTTGATTACTTCTGTAAAGTCCCTATATCCAAATATGGTCAAATTCTGAGATACTGGGGGTTAGGACTTCAATGTATCTTTTCTGAGAAACACAATTCAACCCATAAAAACCATTTCCCTAAAAATGGTGCATTTTGCATTCAATCTTGATTGAATGCTGATTCCTTCAAGCCTGCCCTCTGCCACTTATTAATTTTTATTAACTGTGGGTCCTTAAGCAATTCATGATACTGAGTCCTGAATCTTCTGAACTCTTAACATGAAAAAACAACAATAACAACAACAACAACAAAAAAAAAACCCTACCTATCAGAGTTGCAATAAACAGTCAAAGTAACTGTGTATAAGACAGTAAACATAAATTGTGAAGGGGCAAACAATTGTAAAAAAAAAAAAGCTATGTACAGTTGGCATGGACAGGAGACAGGGAAATACTCGGTAGAAGAGGGCAGTTCCCCGGCAAAGGCCCCACCCTCAAGTCTGGATACCCGTGACCCTAAGTGAGAACAGGCATTCCTGTTTTCACACCCCAAAATGTTGCCTTTTGGCCCACCATGCCCGCATCCTGTACCCATATAACCTTCGAACCCCAGGCTCCAGAGGAAGTGCAGACAAGCAGACGAATGGCAGACGGCATGAGAAGAGGAGTCTGAACATCAGGAGTTCAGCTGGGGACAGTTGGAGAGTCAGCCACTCGACAGTTAAACTCCAGAGGAAAATCACCTTCCCACTCCATCCCATATCCAGCTCCTCATCCATTCCATTAAGAGCCACCTCCACCACACAATAAAACCCCACATTCACCATTCTTCAAGTCTGTGTGTGACCTAATTCTTCCAGGACACTGGACAAGAGCTCAGCATACAGAAAGCTGTCACACTGGGCCTCTACCCTTGCAAAAAGGCAGAGGGTCCACTGAGCTGGTTAACACTTAACTTACAGTACAGGAATGTACTGTAACACACGCCTACTTGGGCTCCTGCACCTGTCCATCTTCACATGCCCCTTCCTGTAATGGGTTTGAGCAGCAGCGGCACCAGACAGAAAAGCCACACCCCTGTCATGTCCTGCAGTGGGGGTCAGGGAACTTTTCCATTTCACAGCAGCTGAACTGGGGCCCAAAGCTACTGGTTTAAGTTATTAGCATGATACTATCGAGATTATTCAGCATTCAGATCAGAAAAATAAACCACTACAATTCAAATACAAAATATTTTGGGGGTACTGTCAAAACATGTTATTTATTTCACCTTATTCATTTTAAAATTTAGTAACACTTGTACACAATTGGTCTCCAAGCTTTTTTGACTGCACACTTCTTCAGTAACAAATGTTGAGTATATGGTCCAATAACTACTTCCTTTCTTATCAATTGTATAAAAGTGTTACTAAATTTTCAAATGAATAAGGTGAAATAAATAACATGTTTTAACAGTACCCCCAAAATATTTTATATTCGAATTGTAGTGGTTTATTTTTCTGATCTGAATGCTGAATAATACTGATGGTATCATGCTAATAACTTCATGCATAAAACACACTTATGAAGAGGGCTCATATCAATAATATTGGATATAAATCCATATTTCAAATAATCTTCATGGTAATTGTGAATTTTTAATGATTTTTTGGCAGATCTGATTAGCCTGTCATTGTTCTTAACCTCATGCGGCTGATGAAGAGCTTGTCCTAGGAAGAGAAGTGTCATTATTTCAGCCATTTTTTCTGTTGCTCACTTTTGCTTGTATTAGTAGAATTAGATTCAGTCAGAGGTTTCTTTGCAGAAATATTTTAAAGCCATTTGACCATTTTGTAAAGGTCTCTTTAGTTGAAACTCAGTGACGATTGCCATACAACCATTAACAAGGCACCCTTAAATGAAAATGCTTTCCAGAATCCTAGAACTGAACCTGCAAGAGGAGTTTCCTCAGCCTTTTTGCTGTAGAACTCCCTCAAGATTCATCTGTAAACCCAACCAGACAGGACTGTCCAATGTTTGGACTGAGCAAAAGCAGCAGTGATTATCTTTAGACTTAGTAATAGGAAAGCATAATTTGTTTCTGGTTTTTCTTGTTTTTAGATTTGAAACACCTAGGAAGAGAAGTTCTAATATTTTCTTTCTGCACCTGAGGAATTGGTTCAGATGCTCCCACACTGGAGACCACAGGAACAGTCAGTAACTCTCCCTTATTCCTCTTCTCCCTCAAGCAAATGTTGGTATGAATAAGTACATCTGTTACTAAACTGCTGACAGCAAAAGGGTTATGTTAGGGGCAGAGGAAACGTGGAGGAAGGTGGATGGGGTGGTGCGGGTCTGTTTTCTCTCTAACTCCTTGGACTAATGAAAAGAATAAGGATAAAAATAGAAGGGCCTGTTTACATAGAGGGATTTGATGTTACTCTGTTGAGAGAGGATAGCCAAAATGGTGAGGCTGGCAGCACAACCAGAGTGGCTCAGGGACCTAAGCGGCAGAGAATGGCTCAGAGCTCAGGATAGGGACTACCTCCCTTTCTGGGTGAAACCCAGTGCTTTGGCACCCAGGACTAGAGGCTTTGGGAGTAACCAGAATGAGTAACCCGCAAAGGCCTGGATGTTCTGATGGTAGATTAGCAGGAAACAGCAGAAGAAGAACTAGATGGGAGAGAAATAACAAGGCAAAGGCCACACAATAATGATAGCTCAAAATGGCTATGCGCACATAAGGAGCACACTCTTGAAGATTTCTAAAAATTCTTGGGCAATACTTTGGGAGGTGTTGTAAGCAGAATAAAGACATCTGTGTCCTAATACCCAGAACCTGTGAAAATGTTAGGTTACATGACAAGAGAAGATAACAGGTGGGTATGGTTACTAATCAGCCGACCTTAAAATAGGAAAATTATCCTGGATTACCTAGGTGGGTCCAGTATAATCAAAAGGGTCTTTAAATGGGGATAGAGGGAGGTAGAAGAGACAGTGTCAGAGTGATGCAGTGACTAAACCAGCCATTAGCGGCTTTTAAGAGAGAAGGGAGCCACAAGCCAAGAAATGCAGGCAGCTTCTAGAAGCTGGAAAAGGCAAGAAAACAGATTCTCCCCTAGCGCCTCCAGAAAGGAACACAGCACTATGACACCTTGATTTTAGCCCAGGGAGACCAATTTCAGACTTTTGACTTTCAGAACTATAGGATCATGAATCTGTGTTGTTTTACACTACTGAATTTACAGTAATTTGCTACTATAGTTTCTTGAAACTAACACAAGAGGTATGCAGCTCAGATCTTGCTAGTATGGGACTGAGCCTGAAGACAGCATAACCACATAAATATAAAGCAGTATTATCATGCAGACAGGATCCCTGTGACTTGGAGGCCTAGGTGTGACTAATTTTAAACCCCTCCTCAGCCCCTCAAGTGGGAGACTTGCTATCCCTTCACTCTTCCGGAAGGGAGGAGGAAAGAAGTAGATGTTTTCATCAGAGATAAGTGTGGACCGTAGGAGTAAGGGCAGCCAGCAAAGGTCTTGGCAATCAAAACTGATGAGTAATGCAGCATGAACACAAGAGCTTCCAGCCCAAGGGGCACAGGAAGAGGGGGAGGTGGGAGCCATAAATCCAGAGAGCAAGACAAACTTCCACCAAGAATGTGAGGCCAGAGGAAGCAAGGTTCAGAGGCAGAGGAAGCAATAAGAGAGGAGAGTTCAGGAAGGGACTCCCCACTCAGTGCTCCTTACCATTCCCTGTGCTATGGTCTGAATGTTTATGTCCCCTCATAGGTTGAAACCTAATTACCAGTGTGATTATTGTAGGAAATGGGGTCTTGAGAGGAAATTAAGTCATGAGGACAGACTTCTTATGAATGGGATTAGTACCCTTTTAAAAGAGGCCTAAGAGAGACCCCCTCATGCCTTCCTCCATGTGAAGACAAAGCAAGAAGGTACCATCTATGAGCCAGAAAGTGAGCCGCTATCAGACACCAGATCTGCTGGCATCTTAATCTTGCACTTTCCAGCCTCCAGGACTGTGAGAAACAAATTTCTCTTGTTTATAAGCTACCCAGTCTAAGTCGGGTATTTTGTTACAGCAGCCTGAAATGGACTAAGACACCCTAAATGGGCCAGTTGCTTGGCATGGAGATAAAAAAACAAAATCTTGATGAGGCCTGGTAGAAGTCAATGCCCATTCCGCATTACCAGGATGAAGCATGATGCCAGGATGCAACCTGCCCTCTGTGCACGTTTTAAGCCTCTTTGGGACATAAGAAGCAGACAGTGCTGCTCCTTGGATCATATTCCACAAATGCTTAACCTTTGTCCAGATGGACACCTGATTCTTCTCAGAAACCCTCACGAACTTTAGAGGACCTGTCTCAGGTAGGACACCACAGCCACCTCTCAATGACCCCAAGTACTACTTTGTTCTGAGATGGAAAGATTGAAGGTTAAAAGCCATGTCTTTATTCTGTACTCCATTCTGGAAGTATTGAGCCTGGGAAGAACTCAGAGATGAAATGGAGAGCACCCTTCTCCACTCTGAAGGGCTAAGCATTCTGGAGCAAGGGAGAGGAACAATCTCTCATGTACCCACTTCCTATCTAGAAGCAGACTGAGACCTACCAAGCATGTTATGTAAGAGTGTCTTGACTTCTACAGAAATGCCACTTTTGGGTTGAAGAATGGAAGGGTGGCTAATCTAACCCCTATACCCACCCACTAGAACTCTCCAAGGAAAAGTACCTCCCTTCCTCCAGCCTCCAGCTGTCCCATCCCTAACCATGCCCTGGGCAGACCTCCAGGATACTACCAGGAGCAATGGACTCCAAACTAGATAGTCACTGTACTAGTTTCCTAGGGCTGCTATAAGAAAGTACCACAACCCAGGTGGCTTTAAACAATAGAAATTTATGCTGTCACAGTTCTGGAAGCTAGAAATCCAAAATCAAGGTATTAGTAGGGCCATGCCTCCTCTGAAGCCTCCAGGGGAGGATCCTTCCTTGCCTCTTCCAGTGTGGCCATCTTCCTGTGTGTCTGTCTATATGATGTTCATGTGCGTGTGTGTGTGTGTGTGTGTGTGTGTGTGTGTGTGTGTGTGTGTCTCCAAATTTTCTTCTTCTTACAAAAACACCGTCACACTGGGTTAAGGATCAACTCTGCTCCAGTATAACTTCATCTTAAGTAAGCTAATTATATCCACAATGACCCTATTTCCAAATAAAGTACTGAAGGTTAAAGCTTCAACGTATCTTTTTGTCGGGGGCACACCACAGTCCAACCCATAGCAGTCACCACTGGCTATTCTGCTAGAATCCTTTTTTCTACCTTTACATTCTTCATACACTCCCATTGATATCATCTCTCATTTCTCAAAATTCTCAACTATGGGGTGGGAATAGGGAAGGTAGGAGAAAGAATTTCCAGAAGGAGACCTTTGTAGTTTTAAAATATCAACAAAAAAACAAATGAGGGTCTGATAGTTGTTTCAGGGAAGGGTTTTACTCAACTCCTTCAGAATCATCTAGGAAACTTGTAAATATAAAATAATATGCATGATTATTCCAAAAATATATTTGTAAAATCAATTTTATTTGTATATAAATGCTAAACTTGACCCGAACCAACTAAATTGAAATTCTTGGGGAATGGTACCCAGGCACTGGTATCTTTTAAAAGCTCCCAGGATATTCTCATCTACAGCACGGACTGAGGACCCTGTCCTGGTGAGACTTGCTGCTGTAGTGAGTGGCCCCAGCCCTGCAGTTGTGGCCAGTCTCATTCCTCTCTATTGAGAAGCCACAGAGTGTAGAGAGGATACTTAAGAAAACTGTTTATATAAGCCCTGCTATCTGAGTGCAAAACATTCTTGCTCAAGAATGGTGGTCATTTATTCCCCTCTGAAAGGTGAAATGACAGAACAGTAACAGAGCAGGAGCAGAACCAGAACCCAGGTATCTGAATCCAAGTTTGAAATGTCAGCTTCAGGTCTAGAGTTCTGCCAGGGTAAGACTCCCTTGTGGCAGTTTGGGAGAAGTACTCAGAAGGAAGACATCATCTGGCTAGGACAGAGCCACTTTGGGGGATGGTGGTAAGACCATCTTGCATCCCCCCACTTTGGGGGATGATCTACCAAACCTCATATTCATCATGCAAGATGGTCTTACTGTTTGACCCCCACTCGGCTTACAGCTACAAATAAATTCATTTTTCATCATGGGCTATTAAGTCATGGCTCTGTCAGCCTGTACAGTTCACCAGGGTTTCCAAGGGTTCTATTTGCTAGTTAGGGACCCCCATGGCCTTTAACAACTAAGATATTTTGGGATCCCAAGTCCGTCATCCAGCATACCAACCACCCCTTCCTTGAACGTGACAGAAAGGCTGCCAGTGTCCTCCAACTCATTAAAGATTTAAAAATGTTCAGATGGCAGGATGGTCAGCAGAGTCCTGCCTCAGGCCTCCAGAACTTCCCAGAACCAGTGTGTTAATACTGACACAATTACCCAGTGTTCCTCAACACAATTTTTCCTGGGTTGTGAATCCATCACTACCACCATTCTCCAGTCTATGTTTTCCCATCTTAGCCACTACAATATCACAGCAGATTTTACTTAAGGCCAAAGATACAAATATATTATGTCTAAGATAGTCCCCATTCATATCAGTCTCACAATAACACCAAATTAAAAAATTAGTCTGATATGGCTTGTTTACAATGACCCCATGCTAATTCCTAGTGATCACAGCTTTCTCTTCTAAGAATTCACACACTATTCAAGGAGAAAATTTTTTAAAAATCTTAGTAATTATCCCAAGATGAAAGTCAAGCTCACCAGATAGTAGTCTGTAGGCTCTGCCCTCTTCCCTTTTTTTGAAGAATTGAAGTACATTATCCCTTTTCCACTCCTCTAATACTGTTCCTGTTCTCCAGAATTCTAAGAGCACTGATGATGGGGCAGCAGCCTCACTTGCATATTCCCTCAGTACTGGGAGTATCACTCCTCCCCTAAGAAACCTGAACTTATCTGGAACAATCAGGTGCTCTCCTTACAATCCTCTCACCTGGCTTCAGTTTTCTGTCTCCTTCTGTCAATGTTTCAAGCCTTTCCAGGTTGGGCTGGAAAAAAAAATTAGTCTCTGTGGTAGACAAAATAGGAGCAAAACGTGACTCAATTTTGAATCAGTGACCCTAAGTTTAGAACTCCTTTACCTACAGACAAAAAAAAAAAAAATTTCTAGAACCCTGGAGAAGATTGAACCTACCAAGGGGGCTAAAAGGACCCTATAGAAGGAGGCAGCCAAGACCAATCATACAACTCATCAACCAAGCACAAAGCCACCACAAAAATTGATAGAAGTGATAGCAAAGGAAAAGCACCATGGCCCTAGTTCTCTTCAGAGCATGACAGCATCATTACTCATTGTAGACATCATAGGAGTGGAGGCTAAGGCCAGTCCTGCTTCCAAATGTGCAGCTCCTGTCACAGCATTCACGTATGTGCGTGGGGGCAAGGTGTGTGTGACCCTATCTTTTAAAGTGTGTCTATTTACAAAGAGTTGTGACAATGGATACTAATGGCAAAGTCCTTCACATAGATGCAATGTAAGTAGTAGGGACTCACTGAGGAATCAGCCTTCATTCTCTCTTAATTCCTCATACAATCATCAATCAATCAATCAGTTCATTTCAAATAACTGATCTCATGGGTGGCTCTTTTTGAATAGAGGCTTTCAATTCTTCAGCTACAAGGGAAAGAAAATTCCTCACAATATAAATATGCCCTTGAGATATTTTCTTTGGTAGCACCCAGAATGAATTGAATGCTTACTATGAATTATTCCGAGCACTTTACGTTCATTAACTCCCACAATAGCTCTACGAGGTTGATATTACTCATATCTTCATTTTATAAGGGAGGACACTGAGACACAGACACATGAAGTAACTTGGTCAAGTTCACAGTGGTGAAATTAAAAGTGGTGGAGCTGCTAGTTGAACCCACGCAGATTGACTACAGAACACTGAAACAGCTTGATTGCAAAACTGGACCAATCTTCTATTCCTTCCCCTATCTATGCTTAGAGCCCTGTCACCAATATGAGAACAACCCCAGGCTAGCCTGCTGGAGAATAAGAAACCACATGGACCAGAGCCACGTCATCCTACCCAAGGCTATCCTAGACCAATCAACCCAGCCAAATCCTCACCAGACCACAGATGCTTGAGCAAGCCCAGCCAAGATCTGCAGAACCACTCAGAGAACCCATAGACTCATAAAAATTAATAAATGTTTGTTGTTTAAGCAACTAACTTTGGGAGTGATTTGCTACATACTAGTAGCTAACTGACACAAACAACCACGCTGGACCACTATACTATATTAGCCTTTTAATGATGCTGGCTTCACTTGACTCTAGGAACTTCCTGGAATGGACAGCTCCAGCTGTGAAGAATCTTCCTTATACTACCACCTTATTGTTCTTCATCCCTGTCTTACTCCTGCCCCTACCATTATGCCAACCCATAAGGGCAGTTATAACTATTCCTCACCTTTATTTCCTAGTTTTTTTCTGGAGTAGTGAGGAAACTAGGGTGCCTCAACTCTAGTACAGTGTTGGGCTCTGTTTCCTTGCCTACCTCTTTGCTCAACTCTCCGTCATTTTGGAGCTGGGTTGGAATTAGCCACAGTGAGTGGTGCCAAAATAATGAAACCAGGGTAATGAGAAGAAAACACAGATAGCGCTGTGAGTCAACACCTTGCACCTTTGGCCCTTCTCTCAGGGTGAGCCTCTTACTCAGTGGTGGTGGGGACCCAAAGTCCCTGAAGGCATGCTTCTGCTTTGCCACCTGATCCCCCAATGAAATCTTGCAAAGCTAAATTCCCCCTGTCTGCCAGGACTCAGGCAGGGGGCAGCAAGCAGTACCTCCACAGGACTGAATATCCCCAGCTGCTCAATTCAAATTTAAAAAGAATTTGGAAATGTGTTCCACAAGTGAAAGCCTTCTGGGGCGTGTCTGCCAGATGCCTCCAGCCACTGGGTTCCCAAGGAAATGGAATGTCAACTCTTAGACCCAGAAGATCTTCTGGGGGTCTGCAAGGGGGTACATACTCAAGGCAATCCACTAAAAATGGGATACGAAATCTCCCAAAGAAAGAAAAAGGTTCATAAAAGATCATTGGTTTTCTACTGGAATATTTTAAGACTCTTTTTTTTTTTGCTATTAGGTACTCAATAAATGCTAAATGATGTTAATTCTTCTAGCACTTTGTGCTTTATGAGTGAAGCTTGGATTGTGAGGATTCATTGCTCAAAGGCCAATAGCTAAGTGACCTGGGAAGGTGAAGAGAAACCAACACTCCCCAGGGCAAATCCAGCCTCACTGTGCCATTAAACACTCACCACCCCTCACTCATTACACTTCAATAATAGTTTAGTTTTAATTTCTTTTCTTTATATTTCACAGCCCTAAATGAAAATGTCCTGTGACAATTCTGTAATAGTAAGACAATTACTGGTGACTCAGGGCTCCCTGCTGCTTCTGAGTCTCACAGCTGAGGAGCAGGCAGGGACTACTGCTTCCCTTACAGGAACAATTTGGTTTGGGAATTAGGAAAGTCAGAATCAAAAGGAATCTTTAAAAAAAAAATGCCTATTTAACATAAAAATTTAACCCAAGGATCCTATTTCAGGACAAGAGTCAATTGTAGCCACTGAGTCCCTGAGAAAGCTTTTCACATAGACACAAATGTTTCAAGTGGTGACTTGTCCATCTGAGCCCCACTACCCACAGCATCCAGGCAGTCCAAAAGGATCCAGACCCTGAGTTCTCAAAAATCTGATTTCTCCTTTTTGTTATCTAAACTCTGTCTGTTTCACCTTTACCAATAAATGAGGAGGAGGCAGTAAAATGATGTGCTCCTTAACAGCAAAAGCTCTGTCATCTTTGCAACTCAGGCACCCAATCCAAACCTGAGTCTGGATGAACAAAGTTAAAGGTATACTAGGGTAGAGGACATGGGCATTCCCAAGTTCCCAGTGGATTGTGCTCCAAAGCACTTTTGTAAATTGGTAATTTAGAACTCGGAAAGCATTTTCTTTTTCCATAAACATAAAGCTCTAGAGAAAGCTCAAGTCCTTAGACCAGGTCATTCAGCTCCATTTAGCCACAAAAATCTAATAATGCATCCAAAGTAGGGAACTTCAGCTATTCTACTGCTTCTTCCTAAATAACCACGTAAAATACAGCTTTCATGAGAATATGTGTTCCAACTTAGGATGCCAGAAACAGATTTGCATTTTTTCCCAGGACCAACAGTGAGCTTTTCCTACTAATGAATGAATGAATGAACGAATAGAAGGGAAGAGAAAAAATAAGAGAAAGGCAAAGGGGGAGAAGATGTTGGCTATACTAGAAATAGCCCTGACGTGGAAGATACAGGTTTACAAGGAAGGTGAGATGGGACCAAAACTCCTGGGGAGAATAATGATATTTTGAACTATTATATAACATACGCTCTACAGTTATTCAGTTTAAAAACTTGCCTTAAGTGTTCCAAATTAGGAAATAAAAAGCAGTTACTTGAAGGGGAGTTTGGAGAAGGGAGAGATCTCTGGTTTGGGGGTCATAAATCAATGAGCCGAAGATGGCCTATGTTCACCTATGAGGATACCCTTGATTTCTGTTCTTCAGTTTCTCGGCTGATTCAGTCATGATGCTAATAAAATTCTAATTTTCAGGTTAATAATGTCAGTTTAAATTGGGAGTAGGAGGAAAGACATCGGACTGTCTTCCCTCCGATGAACAGAAAGGGCAGGACTGCTTTCTATTCATTTCTATATGCCCCAGTCCCCTCGGTGCTCAACATATAATTCCTTAACAAATAATATAATTTAAGGAAGGGCTTTAACTTTTCAATGTAGTAGCAAAATGTGTGGGTTTTAGAGTCAAACTTCTCAGATTCAAATCATTTTTCCTCCCTGGGTGCATGACCAGAGGCCAGCAAGCCTGCTTAACAGCCTTGAGTTTCTCATCTGGAAAAAGGAGTGGTAACAGTACTTACATCACAGAGTTGCTGTGGGAATTAAATGCATTTACATTTCTAAAACACAGAACATTGTACCTGCCCCCTAGTTGGCACTTGACAGATTTTAGCAGCTATTATTTTTCCATCATCATTGAGCTAACTGTCTTGTATCTTGCCCCCAAATTAGTTTCTCAGGGAATTTGGTAAACATAAAAGTTGGTGTAAAGGGTTAAACTGTGACTCCCCCCACCCCACCACCAAAAGATATGTCTACTCAGAATCTGAGAATGTGACCTGATTTGGAATAAGAATCTTTGCAGATGTAATGAAGGCAAGGATCTCGAGATGAAATCATTCTGAATTAGGATAAGCCCTAAGTCTGCGTCCTTACGTGAGACCAGAAAAGAAGACCCCGAGACATGGGAAAGGCGGCCATGCAAAGATCCAGCCAGAGATTGGAGTCATGCTGCCACAAGCCAGGGGAAAGCGGGAGCCACCTGAGGCTGGCAGAGGCAAAGACGAATTCTTCTCAATAGAGTCTTCAAAGGGAGTGTGGCCCTGCTGACCCGCTGATTTTGGCCTTCTGGCCTCCAGAACTGTGAGAAAATAAATGGTTGTTGTTTTAAGCCACCAAGTTTGTGGTAATTTTGCTGTAGCAGCCCTAAGAAATAAATACAGTTGGGTCCAAGTGACTTGGAACAACCTAGCTTGAATGAGGAAAACAAGTCAAAATGCAAATTGGTGATAATCATGAGTTCTTTTTTTGAATTGTGTGCTGCAGGGAAAGTTCTCTTTAGGAAGGGAGAATCACCAGTTTCAAGGACTGAAATGTTTGGGCCAGTCTGTGCTGTCCACCTCCAGCCAAAGACATTTCTGCTGAGAATCCCGAAAACATTCTGCGTTTTTCCATAAGGAATAAACGGGAAGTATTCAATGTGAGATGAGACACTGGACAGAGTCAGCTGCTACCTGGCCCCAGCTAAACTGGCAGGTGATGCCGCTCTCAGTGACTGACCAGTGAACACACCCACACTGGTCCCTACCACCTTCCTCATTCCCCTATGTGGAAGTCTAGAGGGTCATTAGCCAAAGACTCTAAGCTAAGGAGAGATACCCGGTTGTCAAAAGACCAACATAACTGTGTATTTCCACTAACTGTATTGATTCTTGCAATTATATCTACGAAACAGATCTCTTTTTAAGTAAAAAATATATCCAGGTCATCTTCAAGATCCTTTTAAGCCATTGGAATTTTAAAGAAGTCCTCAGTAAAGAGTCGTGAGAGAGATTTGAATCCACTGATGTTGAGAGAAATGATTTTCATTCATTTCCTCTCTTATAACTCCTGGAGAAAAATAGCAGCAGGCAGAGCAGTGACAGTCAGAGAGGGGTGACGTTTTTGGAGCAAAAGCATTAGACAAGATGACACATGCTGACAGGTTCAGCAAATAGTGGATGCTCTGCCAATCAGCAGATAATTTCTGTGTGTTTGCAAAGTGGGAAAGATTGTGAGTCACGCCGTATTTCAAAGACAGGTCATGATGACTCTGTGTGTCATCTTCCAATGTGAAGGTCAAGAGAAGGTGGGTAAAGGAAGAGAGGGGAAGAGCAAGGAGACCCTAGTAGAGGCAAATCAACCACACCAGGCAAGTTGCTTCATATTTCCTGACAGTACCCAGGGAACCTTCCTAATTACCTGTTTTATTGACATCTGAGGCTCACAGGTAACCAGCACTTCAGTAACTCATAAATCTTTATTAACTTGTAAAAGTTACTTCTTCCCTGACTCAGTCAAGGTTTTATTTTCTTCCCTTACTTGGTAATTTACTCAATTTATTTCCAACAAAGAAGGGGTTGAAGGGAAAAGGTCAGTGAGGAAAGCCAGAGGAAGAAGTCACACACAGTATTCTGGATCCCAGAATGGATCTGAAATGGATCTCATTGTTTCACTGACAAGAATTCAAAAACACTGAAAATAGTCACATTCAAATAGAAAGAAAAATAATTCGGAGGCCAAATAGATTCAAAGGATTTTTGTCATTATTTGTCATTTGCTTTTCTCCATTAGGAAGAGAGAGAGAGATCGGGCGTGGTAGCTCACGCCTGTAATCCCAGCACTTTGGGAGGCTGAGGCGGGCGGATCACCTGAGGTCAGAAGTTTGAGACCAGCCAGACCAACATGGTGAAACCCCGTCTTTAAAAATAGTAATAATAATAATAATAATAATAATAATAATAAAAGGAAGAGAGAGAGAGAGAGACAGAAAGACTGAGATTGATTCCAATGAAACACATAGGTAAATAATTTGAGTGCCTTTTAAAAGTATGTAAATGCTTAATTTCTTTTCATCAAAGAGCTTTTCTGGGGAAAGGATACATTTTTAGCACTAAAAATTAAGTAGTATTTGCATGTGACACACACATTTGGTCAATCCACAACCCTTCAAAGAGAACTGTGCAATTCTAATACACAGGGTAATTTTAAAGTAAATAACTTGGTGAATATAAACCCAACATCTTTTTCCTGGTTTGGGGAGGAAAAAAGCTGTACAATGTATGCAAACATGCTAAGATTTAAATAAAATAAAATAAAACCTCTTATCATTCCCGTCCGAGAATGTCAAGTCAGCCATTAAGGTTGTGACAGTGGCAAGTGTTGAACACACATGAGCACACATAATCACACTGAGAATCTGCTGACTGATTATTGCTGACAATGCCTAGTTCAATCTGATTCATCATTTGCACAGGAACCAAGAGACATTAAAAGGGCAGGAGGTAACACTAACAGGAGAGAAACAAAGCCTTAAACTAAGATGGAATAAGGATCCTTTTCCAGCAATTGCCCAATTCCTGGGATCCCTTCTGTCCTGAGGCAGGCAGTAGAGGCTTAGTTACTCCCACATCTGGAGATCTGGAGGCTTCTCCCAAGATGGAAGAGATGAGTAGTGAGAGAATATAAAGATTATTAGAGATGAGAACCTTGGCTGGGCACAGAAGCAAGCTAAGTGGAGTCACTGGAGAGGAAGGGTCTATTTAAACACACACACACACACACACACACACACACACACACACAGAGAGTTAGCTGCCTTACATTTATCACTTTAAGAGATTTCTGAATAGCTGGTCTACATACAAATGCATAACTAAAAGAGGTAAGAAAAAAATATAGATCTCTCATCAAAAGTATGTATTATTTTGCTAATGAGAAGCTACACCTTAATCCTGATATTCAGAAAATTATGTTGCCACATTAAATAAATGGTGAGGGGTAAACCACATGTAAAAAATCAAAGCACACACACAAATCATTCCAGACACCATTTCCCATTTTCTGACTTATTACTGTACACAATGCTGCTTTTGGCTCCTGCATTCTTATATCCTTTTGAATGCTCACCAGACTATTAATTTAAAAAGCCAGGTGCTCCGTCTGCTCCTGTAATCACTGTGACCTGTTTTTGTGATTTGAAAAAGGCAAAAAGACTAACTCTGTCTTGGGTGGGAATCATTTCTGGAATATCGGTTGGTGGTTGTTCACATCTGGATTAGGTATAAAATGATAACATTATGATGATGAAAACCAGAGAGCCTCATCTGCATATAAATAGACCTAATCAGAAATGCAAATTGCAATCAGGAGAAATTTTTAAAGGCTGTGATAGCTGTGTGATTGTGCAGATAAGGAAAGGTCAACACTTGTATTGTTAAAGCAGTTAAATGGCTCCCAGCCTGCCCAGAGCCTTCCTTTGAAAGAGACATTTGGAAGGTACAAATTATCTCTCAAACTGCACCCTGGCTGGGAAGGACTCCCTGGATAGCTTCATTTTCTGTAACTAGAGCCGTGCGCTGGCCATACATCAGCCTGATTCCAATGAAAGACAACCCAACCTCTTGTACAAACCCCTAATGAATACACAGAATAGAAAGTATACTTGCATTTAAATGCTCTCCAAACAGACCTCTTTCCACACAATTTTCCACTAAGACAGAAATTAAGGGATGGAGAGTAAGATATAGTACTGATGTAACATTTTCTGATACATTTCAATGCTGGTCTGAGTGAATAGAGCCATATGATACACATACGTTTCCACTGAATACCAGAGAAAGTATGTACTTAAAAAGAAAACATTAGTATTTACACAGATTACTTAATCCACAGTTCCATTCCTAGTCTTATCATGCAAAGTACAAAAAATGAATATCTCAGAAAAAGCTGAGCGCTGAAAATATGCCATTGTTCCAACAAGGTCTTATTATTCCTTGGGGTACGTTATCTTTCAGGAACATCCTCTTCCCAATCATCCCCCACCCCCTTGTTTTCTCAAAGAAAATACATTTCACAATCAGGCTTTGTCAGGTTTGGAGAGAAATTGCTTACAAACTATTTATTATTCCTCTAACTAGATGTTTTCACAAAGAACCAATGAGTCAAGAGCGCCATCTTGTGTCCTACCTTGGAATCTTAAAGAGTGTTTTCACAGGATGCATGTCAAAGAGAGGAGGGTCTCCATCCCCCAGTTCAATAGCTGTGATCCCCAAGGACCAGACGTCACAGCGAGCATCATAGGAAGAGTCATACTGCTGCTCACAGGCGATGACCTATTAGACAAAAGCAGGACACCATACATCAACCCTACGGCCGCATCGGATGTCCTGAAAAGGCCCTGAGCTGATCTTAGCCCCCTTCTCAGCTCTCTGGGCCACACTGATATTGAATTTCAGTGTTAAGATGTGTGTATTCTAGGCCTTATTTGTGTGTAACTAACTTATTGTCTTACGTGTTCATTAATTTTTTAAAATGTGTCAGTTTAGTTTTTAAACAGTATGCATTTGAACCGTCTAAGTACGAAAAACAGTGCAAGGAGAGGAACAGGGTGTACACCCACACCATCCCAACCTGCTAGTCCTTAAGGAAAGGCTCTGTCTACATCCTTCACCTCACCATCAGCCACTGAATTCAACAAAAAACAATTGTTCTCAAAGATGCTTGTGTACTTTGAGATGCATGAAATCCCCAAGTGTAGATCCAACTAAGCAGAGAGATGCTGGAAGACTTACATGGTTAACATAAAGTAGAAATGACCCCACTCCACGCTTCCCTTTTTCTAACATCTTTCCCCTCCTCAGAATCCAACAACTGGTGTGCATCACAGAAGCAGCTGCCATTCCAGTTACTGCCTTGACTAGATACAGCAGCAGCAGTACCAGAAAATGACCCCGGGCTTGTCACTGTATTGAGGGGTATGTAACCCTGTGGAGAAATGTTTCTATCAACTTTTTGAGTTAGGCAAGAACATCTCCTACATTCAGACTCTGATGACTCTCACAATGCGGACAGAAGTCAGAAGGGAGCCAAAGGGCATGGAGGACCAGGAACCCCTAACTGACCTAAAATCTGCCACCAGGATAACCCATGGCCATGGCCAGGTGGGAAACTTTGATGTTTAATGATCCAGAACACCAATGAGGGGGCAACACCTACAAGGGTGAACACAGGAAGATCAGAGTAACAGGGCCACCCTCTTAGACCTTCATAATGTCTTTGGCTTTTTTATTTCAAATGAGATGGAACAATTGACTGTGGTGAGCAGAGGAGTCACAGATCGAGCTTATGTTTTAGCAAGATCACTCTGGCTACTATGCAGAGGATAGATTGTGAGTAGAAGAAACAAAATCAGTAACTACGCTACTGCAGGGATCTAGATGAGGCATTGTGAGATGGTGAGAAACAATCAGATTCTAGATATAATTTTGAACGTAGAGCCAACTGGATTTGCTGAACAGGGCTTATAAGAAAGAAGAGCTAAAGAACACCTCAAAGGTTTTGACATGAGCAACCACTAGAATAGAATTGGGATTTACTAAGATGAGGAAGACAGTAGGAGGAGCAGGTTTTGTATGAATAGTGGAGCTCCATGTAGGATATATTAAGTCTCAGATGCCCGGGAGACTTACAAATGGAGAAGAGTATTTCAGGGAGGTGGTTAGGTCATGAAGATTCTGTCCTCGTGTATGGATTAATGCTACCATGAAAAGGGCTTGCAGGAGTGGGTTTGCTGCCTTCTGCCTTCTGCCATGTGAGGACGCAGTATCAGGGCCCACACCAGATGCCAGCACGTTGACCTTAGACTTCCCAGCCTCTAGAGCCATGAGAAAATAAATTTCTGTTCTTTATAAATTACCCAGTCTCAGATAATACATTACAGCAGCACAAAACAGACTAAGGCTAAGAAACAGGTGTTTTAAGTACTAAGTTTGTGGTATTGTTATGGCTGTGATAGAAACCTAGTATTCCTGCTCTCTTCCAGACCCAGTGCATTGGACTTGTAAGGCCTGGCAAAATGTGCCAACTGCCCTGCTCTAGACCCTATGCTCTTGTTCTCATAATTGCCCCATATTCTTCTCTTCTGAGCTGAAGAACATTTTCTGTATATCCACATCCTTGGCCTGGCCCCAGCCCCATCTTCTGAATAGAATATCCTGTCACACTTTTAACATGTTATTTTCAAATGTACATTAAAACTGAAGTTCAAATAATTCCAATTTCAGGACCAAAGGCCATTTCATTGCCCCGAAACATTTCATTGCCCCGAAAGACCTTCCTTTCCTCACCCCCATCAGGTGAGAACCCTCATTATTTTTAAAGATCCCTAGAGAAGGCTATTCAACACCTTTCCTTTCAGAAATGACACTTTCAAAAGTGTGGGACAAACATAATTTTAGACCTATCAATCAACAAATAGTTCACTGTAATTCATGACACTGTGATAAGGCCTGTGAGGGAGAGAGAAATAAGACTCTATCCTTCCCCAGTAGGAGCGATGGCCAAATGAAATATAAAGCGCACCTATCACAATTAAATGACAAACCATGACAACTATAGATGGCCTCAGACAATGTGTACTAACATGTACAATAAAGGATATGGGCTCTAAACGCTTAAGATTCTAGAAGGGGGCCACTGCTGGATAAGCAAGACAGTAAGAAGTATCTAATACCCATAGTCTACAACTTCTGGGGAGAAATTCAAATCAGCTTCTAGCCAACTTGGACGGGATATAAAAGGCAATTCTAAGAACATGTCTGAATGTGGAAATGGAGATATTCTAATATTTCTCACATGTTGTCATAAAATATTCAAAACTTTTATCTGGTTTCAACTTCTCTTTACAGATAAACATTATCTTCAGCTCATTGTGATAAACAGAAAAACATACCTTGGCCTAATTCTTCTCTTCAGTGCATCATGTAACAAAGAAATTACTTAAGTTCAGCCTTCCAAGGAAGTTTCTTGGAAATCATGCTAATAAAATAACTCACAAATAATTATTGAGTACCCATTAGTCTGGCAGGGTAGTAGGCCCTGGGAAGAGAAAGTTAAATACACACCGAACTTAATCCTCATAATAATTTGGCAAAGCAGGTGCTACTATCACTTTTGCAGGTGTGGAAACTGAGGACAACACGGTTAAACAGCTTACCTAGCATCACACAGCTAGTAATTGTCAGGGCCAGAATTTGAACCCAGGCAGGGAGAATGATAACTAAATAAATCATTGCCAGATGATAAGTGCTATATATAATAAAAGTTATAGTTGGCTAAAATTATCAGCTTCTGCACTCACATTTTGACAACACTAGCCAGGTTTTCTGAGCTTTTGTCATTTGGTGCATCTCCTCAGAGTCTCTCTTCCAGGACTGCTCCTTACCAGGAGGAAACAGCCCTTTCTGCAGGTTACACATATGATGAGATTCAAAGAAGCCCTCTCAAGAGGATGCAGGCCAACTGAAGGTCAATCCCCTGGAATGGGATTCTCTATCAATCTAATATCAAAGTCTGAAGCTATTTCATTAAGAGAAAATAGTATTATCATTCTCTTTAGCTCAACATTCTCCTTGCCTCTAGGTTAAATAAAGCCGAGTTAAGGATGCTTGGATGGTTGAATGGTCTTTCTTCCCTTGCCCCCAGGAGAAGGTGACCTTAAAAAGAGCTCTCTGAATCAGTTGTTAGGATGCTTCATTAAGAAAGGGGAGTAGCGATGGCCAGTAAGTGCACTGCTTTGGGACCACGTTTTCCAGGTTCTATAAGCCATATTAAAGGGGTGGAGAGAAATGAGATGGTGTCGACAAAGGCCCAGGACCCCAAATGCACACCCTTTCACATCTGAAACAAATAACTTATGCTCTCAGGACCTCTCTTGATCTATAAAGTGGTAAGGTGGAAATAAATGGCCATCCCTTCTAGCTCTAATAGTTTATGACTTTGCGATTTCCAAGTAAGTGATCTTGGGGTAGTATCTCAAACTGAGAGGCTAACATCGCCATACAAATTAGCTAGAGTGCACAATACATTATTCTGAGGTGTGAACAGGATAACTGGAACTTTGAAGAGATTTTATTGCCAATATTTTGTAGAAGGTCTTAGGGTCTATGAAAATATGCTGGTTGCTGTAATAATGCCTCTGTAAAGGAAGATGAGCTTCAGTGAGGGAGCAATTGTTTGGATGTTGGTTAATGGAGCAAGTCCAGATTCCTACCTTGAAATGCAAACTTATGGCTTTTCTGGTACAATTAGACTACACTGCTGCTTATTTTAGAAAGAAGAAAAACACTAATGCTGGATTACTAGCAATGTCTATGCACTGACAGCTTTAGTGCCCAAGGCCAATAGCTATTTTACCCAGCAGTGGGCTTGAGGCTCCTAAATGTTGGTCATTACCACCTTAGCTGCCAAAAACTTTTCTTTCTGGAGAAGGTTGAGAACAAGAAACAAGTTTTCACAAATGACTTAGCTTGACAGGTCTTTGGAGCAAAGGCTAGTCATTATCTGTCTTCAATTGCTGGGGAAATTCTCTTTAGCCTTCTTCAGGCTAAGGAGTTCCACAGATCCAGACTCCTTAACTCTAATCCCAGGCACTCCCTCCTACCCCAAAGAGGAAACACCTCCCCTCTCCTGCAGGAATCTATGGGATGAAACCACATCCACAACTTCTTTGACACATATCATCCCCTTGTCTGTCCTTGAGCACGGTCAGCTGTGTTCTGTTGAAGGTGGCTGTTCCTTTCCTTAGCCACCAGCCAGAGAACGGCAGAGAAAAACAACAGTCAGCAGCTCTTGGGTCATGAAGAGACTTTCACCTCTGGCTAATGCTAGAAAAACCCAGAACCTGGTATCTTTGTTTTGGTTTTGCCACCCCCTCACTGGGTGACTTTGACAAAATGTTTTATCTCCCTCTCCCTTTTCTTTGCAAGAAATCCAAGCACACCATTTTTCATGGGCCCCATCTGAAGCGCTGCTTATGAAAATGATGGCTATTCAGCTTTTTCTATGGCACCAAACTGTTAATAGTAGATATCATCGGATCACTGACATATGGGTAATAATTATTTTATTTACTTACTTCTCTAAGATCTCTTATGTTTTCCAAAACATCTATAGAGAGCACGGATTATTTCTATAAGAAAAAGGAGTTTTGGTTTTTTTGTCTTGAAAATACAAATAAATATTGAAAAGTTTGCCTTAATTTTCAAGAGCATGTTTCTTTCTTCTGGAGTATTTGTTGTCTGCTAGGATTCTTCATCAAAAAAAACTGGCAGGTTAAAGGTGGTATATTAGTTATAAAACTAGGTCCCCGACCAGGTGTGGTGGCTCACGCCTATAATCCCAAGGCTTCGGGAGGCCAAGGCAGGCAGAACACAAGGTCAGGAGTTCGAGACCAGCCTGGCCAACATGTGAAACCCATCTCTTCTAAAAATACAAAAAAAAAAATTAGCCAGGTGTGGCTTATGCCTATGATCTCAGCTACTCGGGAGGCTGAGGCAGGAAAATTGCTTGAACCCAGGATGCAGAGGTAGCAGTGAGCCAAGATCATGCCTTTGCACTCCAGCTGGGGTAACAGAGCAAGACTCTGTCTCAGAAAACAAAACAAAAAACTAGGTCCCCATGAGATTAATACCAGAATAATAAAGCATAATTATTCATGTAGCATAACTGATAAATGTTATTGATCATATAGAACTTCTCTGGAATTAGGAATTGTAGTTACAGTGTAACTATTCCAGTGGCAAATATTTTTAAATTAGTTTTACAAATGAAATTCCCTTCCCAACTATATCCCTTTCTACAGTGAGAACAGGGCATGAGTAGTACTTTCACTTTCTCGGGCCACCATGATCCATGACTAGGACTTACTGATAAAGTTACCAAGATAGGGTGAGATACACCCTCTCTTGCAGAAAGACTTGGTCTATAAGAATCTGAGCTAACAGCTTCTCATCTCAAGGTCTTCATTATCTGAAAAGAGCATCTGTATTATACTATATGTAAAAGGGATAAAAACAGTCAACATATGAGCTTCTAGATTCAGACAACCTAGTTTCTCTAACAGCAATGTTTTCAAGCAAATAGTATGGTATTTTTGCTGTCATAAGAAATAATTTACCAAACTTAAGAAATAGGTATTATTCAGACTACTTTATGTTTCCATTAATATTTTTTAAATGTCATTAAAAATGTAATTAGGTTTGCCTTCTATGTTCTGATTTCTCACCTTACTAGAATCATTCGTGTAATCCAAAATTATAACCAAAGGTCAGGATCAAAATTTCACTCAAGTACACAGGCAAAATGCCGTTACCTCAAGAGTTAAATTCAGCTAAATAAGAGGCAAGGCAAACAGACCTAAAGCTATTAATCCTTGGCTAACCTTGAGCCCAAACATGCAGGCAATAGACTGGCAAATAAGATGGGCTGACAGGTAGGAAGGCAAATAGGATTCTTAATTTTGCTTACACAATTCATGCAGCATAATTGATCAATATTATTGATTATAAAGATTTCTAAATCAGAACTTCTCTGGAATCAGAAATTGTAGTTACAGTATAAATATTCCAGTGGCAAATTTTTTTTTATCAGTTTTACAAATGAACATCATAAAGTGTTGTAAGCTGAGATACTGAATAAACAAATGAAGTATTTTACCTAAGATGAAATATAATTTCAAGGGAGGATATATCTGAGATTCTTTCTTTTTTTTTTTTTTTTTTTGTAAAGGAAATATGGACTAGATGAACTGAAATTGAAGTATTTGGCAGGGGAATGGTCTTTCATAAAACTAAAACTAAGGCTAAGATTGAATCTGTCTTTTGTACACTGAGAAATTGCCAGAAGTAATTTGAATTAGAAGGTTCTTATGAACTTCAGAAAGGTCTGTAATTAATGTGATGTTCTACAGGTCTCTTTTTTCCCAGGATTGTAGGTCTCAGCTTAAGTCTACAGAGGAATAAAGCCAAGTTCAAATTAAAAACACACAAAGCATGCTAACACAACACCAGCTTCCCACCATGGCTAGTGGAGGGTAGAAGGGGAACTCATTCTGGATTTGAGGTCAGCCCACACACTGATTTGTGCACCTAAATTCCCTGAAGCCCTGGGAACAGATTATTTATTGTTACTTGTGTGGCGAGTTCCCTTATCAGTCTCAGGACCATTACCTACAGAACTCCCAGCATGTCCAAATTTCATACACGTCCTTAGTACTCAAAAAGCGAAGGAGCACATTTGCTTGGAGACCCAGTGCAATCCCACTGTCCTTGCCTGTTCCAGAGCTTCCTCACACAGAGATGGACGATGAAAGGACCTTGAAGATTCCCTCATTCAACTCCTTTCTTTTACAGAAGAGAAAACTGAGGGCCTGAGGAGAGAGCCAGTTGGTTTGTCTGCAGTCACACAGCTGGTTCATGGCCAAAGCAGAAGCAAACTCCATGGTTACCCACCACCTTCCTGAATAAGCCATCTCTTGGGAATCCTTATAATAATGGAGAATGCTGAGCCACTTCCAAATAGATTCCATATTCAGAGAGCCAGTCACAGTAACTTCTACACTATGAGCCCATAAGCACAGTATATAAGCATTAAGCAGATGGATCTCCTGCCGCCTCTCACTTCCCTGTCCCTTCAATCTCCCTTGCTGCCCCTTTCCTTGCCAGTTACTGCTCCATTTCCACCAGAGTATGTTCAGGACAGAGCAAGAAGGACCTCTATAATTCAGTCCATTTTACACCTTGTTAGGTCAAGTATTATTAAACCAGGTCAGGAAACAGATTCAGAAAGTTAAGAGACACTCAAGGCCACAGCTAGTAGGCAACAGAACTGAAGCATGAGCACACAATCAGAAACCATTGAGGAAAAAAATGTTTTTCTCCTTCATGATGCATCTGAAAAATAGGAAGGAAAGCAAATCAAGCAAAATATCTGAAAGTTCCCACTTGGGCATACCCCTTCGTCAGCAAGTAGTCTGCAGTTTCTGTCCTCACCCAGGCTGACAGCACCATGCAAATAAGGACGTCCTTGAGAATGTCCTATGTCCCTATTAGAGAGTGATTCTGTTTAACTTTCTAAAATTGAAAAAGGTATGAGAGGCCGGGCACTGTAGCTCATGCCTGTAATCTCAGCACTTTGGGAGGCCAAGGCAGGTGGATCACTTGACCCAGGAGTTCAAGACCAGCCTAGGCAGCATGATGAATCCTGTCTCTACTAAAAACATAAAAATTAGCTGGGCATGGTAGCCCATGCCTATAATCCCAGCTACTAGAGAGGCTAAGGCATGAGAATGGCTTGAGCCCTGGAAGTGGAGGCTGCAGTCAGCCGAGATCGCACTATTACGCTCCAGCCTGGATAACAGAGCAAGACCTTGTCTCCCTGCCTCCCCCCTAAAAAGGTATGGGAAATACCTGGGACACAATAGAGCACAAGAAATACTAGTCCATCTGCCTCTACTTGTTCCTACTTCATCCTCCTCAAGGCTCCTCTGGGGTCCCATCCCCCATGCTGACCGCTCTCCTCCGTTTGCTCTCTCTTCTGACGGCTCAGTGGCCATTGGCCAAGGGAGCAAATGTGGAGTTTGGCTTGGGTGGGAATTCTCTTTCATGGGCTGAGACTCTGTACCCAGAACAGGGCAGTGGAGTCACTGACTGGAGGTCACCTACAGGTAATTTGGGACCCAGAGCTCAGGAAGAGCTGAGGCCAACTCTGACATTGCTTCAGCAAACACTTCTGTTCCTGCAATAACAGAATCGTTTTCCTCTTTTTCTTTTTGGTGGATGAAGAGAAGGGGCAACAGCAGATGCTTTGACCCTTCTCACCTTCCCAGAGAGGGGTGAGGACAACCTTAAAAGTTCCGAATGCTCCTGGTGGTTGTTCCTCTCATATTTCTGGCTTAGTGCTTCTCGCTCAGAACTCGGAGGGGAAGTGAGGCCTCCGCTCTAGGCCTTACATGCTTCTGCACATCTGGGATCTGAAGCCCTCAGGTGGGGTCTTATATTTAGACCCACCAGGAGGAGGGTAATAACATATCACCACCTCCTCCAGAGACGGCCCCCACCTCCACACTGACATATGACACATGAGTCAACCTCCCCACAGAGGTCCAGCTGAGAGGGAACTATCGCTGGAGCCAAGGTGAAAAACTGAGGCTGCATCCAGTCATTTCACCCTTGCCCTGGGTGCTTCACCTACTGGAGCACTCAGCAGCTGGGTTGTGCCTCAGGGCCTTAGAAGACAGAACCACTCTGCAAACGTAGGCAGGCCAGGGCCAGCCTCAGAACAAGAGAAGGAATCTCTGTCTCTTCGAGCCTGACACACGATGCCTGGGGTGAACCAGGGAACAGCAAAAGGTTACGGACTCTCAGAGATGGATGTTTCTGGAGAAGACAGGCAGGTCTTTCAGCCAATGATTTGAAGTTCTAAACCTCTCACTTAACTCTCCTGAGCTCCCAAAGCCTGCATTCCTCACAGTGATATGACTGGCAGGCAGAATCCCATGAATCTCCAGTCTTTTAACAGAGAGCCAAGTAAAATGGATCCTAGCGGCCATGCGACATCATCAGTTCACTCTTACTGGGAACTTGGTGAGATCCAACCCTCACTGCTTGCGGAACAGCAGAGCCATGGAATATGAGAACTGGAAAGAGGGTCTTCCCTCTGCAAACAGTAAATGTTCCCTGGAAAACAGAAAGGACCTTAAAAGGCAAAGACTACTGAAGCCAATTTCTTCTCTTTTACAGATGAGAACAGGATAAGCAGAGGTAGGGGAAGGGGCAACATATGACACCATTGTTAAAAGCCCTTATTATGTCTGGCACTGCCCTGAACACTAAAGCACGTTATTTCATTTTATCTTTTGAGGCAGGATTTTTCTCCCTATTTTACCTCTTTTAACTTCTCCCCACTTTACTAGTCAGAAATATTCAGTAACTTGCCTGAGGTTATTGGTTATATGGGTAAGCAAATATCTATGATTTGCTCCCAGATTTATCTGAATCTAAAATTTGTGCTTTTCTCAAACTAAAACCATATAAAAATAACTGAACCAATCATTTTTAGAAAATGGTGGCAGAGCTAAGACTAAGATTACAAATCTCCTAAAATCAATTCTAAAAAACTTTATTTTCTTCCAAAGCCTTCTCTTTTTTTTTGAGACGGAGTTTTGCTCGTTACCCAGGCTGGAGTGCAATGGCGTGATCTCGGCTCACCGCAACCTCTGCCTCCTGGGTTCAAGCAATTCTCCTGCCTCAGCCTCC
>NW_016107425.1:245441-249589 GCF_001604975.1 Cebus imitator | reverse complement strand
TCCCAAAGTGCTGGGATTATAGGCGTGAGCCACGGCACCCAGCCACATTCCATAGCCTTCTCTTGGGCATTCATTACACTGTCTTCTAGCATCACACTGAAATATTACATTGCCTTCATACATTAGGAAGGATAATTCTCATCTAAGTTAAAAATTGGGGGGAAAAAAGATTCATGACTTATCTGGTACCCTGGTTGTCACAATTAAATAATTTGCTGTGGTATGGTGGTTAAAAATAAGTACTTTAGAGCCAAATTTCTGGGTTCAAATTCTGGTGGCATTACCTAATAACTTATCCAAGGAACAAGACTGGTTACTTTCTATGACTTATCTACTTCATCTAAAACTTTGGACTAGCAATAGCACCAGATTTTTGGTAGTGTTGTGATATTTATGAGTTAATACACACAACTCCCTTAGCACCTAACACATAGTAGGCACTCACTAAATGTTAACCCTTATTTCGGAAGCCAACCCATTAGCTAGAGCTTAGGGAACAAAATGGTAATGACGATAATAATTATTCAGCTCTGTAGTATTGCATGTCTTTCTCAGCCTTTTGACACAAAAACTCTCATCTGTCATCTCTAGCCCTGGCAACGCCAAAGGAAATAGCATTATCGTATCATTTACTAGGAATGGCATAATTAATGAAGGCAAGACTGGCTGCAAAAAGCCTGCGATATTTTTGCACTGGTGTAGGCTAGTTGTTATGGCAACCGTCCCCTGTCAACGACCCTTTTGCCAGGCAGAGAGAGATCCATTTTTGGAGCCGTCACAGCACATCTGTTTCTCTGCTCAGCTGATTAGCTCTTGTTTGCAACAATGAGCAGATGGAAGTGAAGAGGGAAAAAAATTTTCTAAAAAGAAGCAAATGTTTATTTTATCCACAAGTCTGTTTTCCAATACAGAAACAGATCTTTAGCTGTTTTAGGAAGATGCTGCATATACTAGATCCTTAATGCATGGCGGAATTGCAAAGTGTAGTCAACCTATAAATATAGGTGATAGGTCTTCCATGTGTATCTTTTAAAACAATGTTTCTCACACCCCAATTTCGGAGTAAATTTCCACTATATCTTTGCATGTCTCTGTTATATGACCTGTTGTCTCAGTGGGCTGGTACACAATTTCCACACCAAATATTCCATATGAACACACTGCAAAGTGAAAGAGTACAAGAATCCCTTTCCCTGCCTTGGTTTCTTTATCTGTAAAACGGGGCTTTCATTCCCATCCTCTCTGAAAAGCCAAACACCTTCAGCATTTACTAGGTATGTGAATTTGGGCACGATTCCTCCTATAGCTCTTTAAGCCTCACCTTCCTCCATGATAAAATGGAGAAAAGATTGAGAGCTGTTGTGAAAATGAAAGAAAATATTTTAAAAGCCCCTATCATGGTCTCTAGTATAGAGTCAGTCCTCGGTAAGTGAAAGTTTCCTTCCCAATATGCCTCTGCTCAGCAAGTGCAATGTTCAGAATATCTGGCGATCAGGTGGCATGTGGCACTGGCCATCCCTGCTTGTCACACAGACCTTTTCTCCCAGAGTTGCTGGATCATTAGGAGGTCAGAAGTGTCCCAGAGTACAAGACAGGGCACCTCTGGTGGCTGAGAAGCGCTCATGGGCTCTGGATGACAACCATTTGCCATCCAGAATGAAAATATTTTAATATTTTAACAACCAGCATGGCCACAAAGTGTACATCAGCTAAATACAAGCCATTATTTCAAAAGTCTACTGGTTTCCTCAATAAAAACGATCATGGCAACTTTGGTTCTTTCTCTTGGCTTTCAGCAATTTACAAACATTGAGTTTAATTCTTCGCTACATGTGATAATGGAAAAGGTATTTTAGGTATCAACTACCCTAACTCCCTGCCATTACCGCTAATAAACATCAACTAGGCTTGTATCCCTTTTGCTATAGGCCAGGATATTACCTGGCATGTGTTTGATACAAATACTGGTTGAGCAATATTGACAGTGGACATGGGTTACATTGGAAATTCCTTAGTTGAGTGAGTCACAAAATATGGTTCTAGTCACCATTACCCACCTACGCATTCTGTGTCTAGGGACACTTGGCCTGACAGAGCCTCAGATTCTTTATCTACAACATCAGTGTAATCATGCCCAAATGGCGGTCTCACAGGTAGGTTGTGGTATTTTTAAAATAACATTGGTAAAAATTCTATGCAAATGTGGGATAGTATTATTCATACTATTTACTATAAGAAATTGGCTGTCAGGAGACAGTGGAGGAGAAAAGCAACAACAAACACGGCTGAAAGGAAGACTGTGTTGCTTTTGCAGGTTTTTTTTAAGTACTTAAAATACAGGCTAAAGTTATAGGCCAGGAGACCAGAAGGCTTAATCAGGTAAAGAGAAGATTCAAGGAAATGACTGTGAGCTGGCCAAACATCTAAAGAGATAATACTGATTTTTAAAATTCTTTGTCTGAGAGTAGGTAGGAGAGAACAAAAGTTTAGGGGTGCTGGGAGCCCACAAAGGAAGGCAATTTAGTATGCGTCGTACATTCAGAAAGAACCACGTTTGCCTCAAACACCAGAGGCTGAGAGAGTGCAGACAGTGTATGTGTGGTGTGTGTGGAGCAGGGAGGTGGTTGTGTGTGTGTGCGCGTGTAAACGGGCAAAGCTGAGCCCTGTAACGATGCTAGCATCTATAACCTGCAGCCCTGCAGGTTCTAAACAATTGACTAACCACCTTGGAAACTTGAATGATTTACACAAAGGAAGGGTGCTAAATATTAATATTTGGGAGGCTGTTATTGGTTGAACTGTGTCCTCCAAAAAGAAAAAAATACCTTGAAGTCCTAACCCCTAGAATTTCAGAATGTGAACTTATTTAGAAATGGGGTCACTGCAAATACAATTAGTTGAACTCAGATGAGGCCATACTGGAGTCAGGTGGGCCTCTAATCCAACGGAACTGGTGTTTTTATAGGAGGTCATGGCCATGTGAACACAGAGACACACAGAAAACACCATGGGACTATAAACACAGAGACTGGAGTTACGCAGCTGCAAGCCAAGGAACACCAAAGATTGCCAGCAAACCTCCAGTAGATGGGAAGGGACAAAGCAAGATCCCTCCCCTAGAGGCTTCAGAGGAAGCCTGACCCTGCTGGCATCTCGGTTTCAGATTTCTAGCCTCCAGAAGTGTGAGATAATATACTTCTGTTGTTTAAAGCTACCCAGTTTGTACTAGTTGATTTCAGCAGACCAGGGAAATAAACACAGTGTGGACAAGTCTTCAACCCCAAGAGAGGAGGAAAGTCCACTTTAACTTCCTGCTGTTTGTTTGTACCATGAATGCCTTCACCTGTGGCTATTGGCATGTCGGAGCCACTACTGCCCCTCAGATATTCCCAGGCAATGTTGTCATAACTGCCCTGAAGTCAGTCCCGAAACAATGAAGGCATGCAGCTTGCAGTGGTCACAGCCAGGGAGATTTAAAACTCTGAAGTTTTCATGAATTTATTATTATGAACTGCTAAATCAACAAACTCTGAAACAATCTGCCTCTGATTTTACTATATGAGAAACTTAATTATCTATTGTTCAAGTTATTTTGCTCATGATAATCTGCTAAATAGATAGTCTCTAGGTGAAACTTTTTCTTTCACTATTAAGATAATCTTTCCTGTAGTCACAGTATGCTACTGACACACAGTGTGCTTAGTTTATAAAAAATTGTTCTGATCTTAAGCCAGCCATGTTGGCCCATGCCGGCAGTCCCAGCTACTTGGGAGGCTGAGGCAGAAGGAATACTTGAGCTTAGGAGTTAGAGACCAGCCTGGGCAACATAGTAAGACCCCATGTTAAAAAAAAAAAATTATACTGAGCTGGGCGTGGTGGCTCATGCTTGTAATCCCAGAACTTTAACAGGCTGAGGTGGGAAGATCAGGAGGTCAGAAGTTCAAGACCAGCCTGACCAACACAGTGAAACCCATCTCTACTAAAAATACAAAAATTAGCTGGTTATGGTGGCGCATGCTTGTAATCCCAGCTACTCAGGAGGCTGAGACAGAATTGCTTGAACCTGGGAGGCAAAGGTTGCAGTGAGCTGAGATCGCGCCACTGCACTCCAGCCTGGGTGACAGAGCAAGATTCTGTCTCAAAAAAAA
>NW_016107425.1:202914-245426 GCF_001604975.1 Cebus imitator | reverse complement strand
AAAAAAAAAAAAAAAAATACTGATCTTGATTTCCAGACTAACCCTTTTACTATGCCAAGCAATTTATGTCCCCTATAGTATTGTTTCAAAGTACTAACACACTAAGGGCATCCCACAGAATTCTCCTCCTACATTGCTGAATTGATACTACTCTGCCAGTATCTCTCAACTTTAGTAGTGTCGAAATGAGGTGGTAAAAGAAAACGTAGAAAGTGTTGACAATATGATAGTCACTTCATTTCATGCTGCAACTTTGAGCTGCCCCAGTGCACTGTGTGTCTTGACTGCTCATCAACATTTGATTGTATTGTGGTCACATTCCATTAGCCACCTGGTTTGTAGAATAGCTATTTGAATTAAATATTACAATTCCTCAAGCTTGTGGACTAAAAATGAACATAAAAAAGGGAAAAAACAATTTGGTTCAATTCCTCAAAAATAAAATAGGATCAAGAATTTCTCAGCTGCATTTAAAAAATAAAGCACAAGTCACCTGCAATGCTCTTATTCCACGGGCATTGATATTGCACGAATTGTTGTATCTAATCTAAAGACCACTTATTCATACAAGCAAAAGTAAAAGCATATCAGGACCAGTATACTACACAGGCCATCATATGAAGACAATGCTAATTTGAACCATTACTGATTATACTTTTAAGGACTGTTCTTGACCTAAAACATGGCTCACATGGACAATATAAATGTTTGTTGAACTGGACTGAAACATGGAAAGTTGTTCTTGTGGACATTCTTATGGAGGATTATGAAGCAAAGAGAGACTTTGTTGGAAAAAGTAATTCTCCATTTAGAAAATAAAAATGTGAGGATGGCGCAGGCCTGATTCCCAAGAAATGCAGCCTGGGTCCCAGAGCATCCTGGACACATCACATATCCTGAGAGAATCCTGCACCTGAACAATCAGGCACTCACTCCTGAAATGTGCTGTGAGGGTCAGCACACACCCTAAACTGCTTACTCTGCAATTGACCCACTGCAGCAGGTAGGATCAGTGCTGGCATTTCCCAGCTAACAGGGAACCACTTCCAGGGAATCTGAGCAAAAAGAAGCTCACCATAAACTGCCCCCTACAGAAACACTCCACATGTTTTATTCAACCAATTAAAGTTGGAAAGTCACAAACACCTCATAGTAAATGTACAAAGCCAAGAAAATGCTTCTGTTAATTGTATTTTGTGATTTTGGAAATACCAGTTTGCTCCAGATTAGAGCAAGGATACCAACTTCCATGTTACGCCACCACAAATATTGGTTGACTGACCTTAGTCATGCTTTCCTTTCAGAACAGATCAATCTAAATCTACAGAGAAATGTGCTAATCCCGATAGTGGTGAAGCCCTCCTCAGACGGTCCTCCAAACTCATCTTATCCCTTTGGCTTTTTTACCAATGCATTCATTCAACATTTTTTTTTTTTTTTTTTTTTTTTGAGATGGAGTCTCACTCTGTCACCCAGGCTGGAGTGCAGTGGTGCTATCTCGGCTCACTGCAACATCCACCTTCCAGTTCAAACACTTCTTCTGCCTCAGCCTCCCAAGTAGATGGGATTACAAGTGTGCACCACCACACTCAGCTAATTTTTGTATTTTTAGTAGAGATGAGGTTTTGCCATGTTAGCCAGGCTGGTCTCAAACTCCTGACCTCAAATGATCTGCCTGCCTGAGCCTTCCAAATTGCTAGGATTACAGGTGTGAGCCACTGCTCCTGGCACAACAGATTTGTTTAAAGCATCTACTCTGTATCAAGCACTATATTAAGAGCTGAGGCATCCCAAGTCCCTGCCAGGGCTGAGTCCAGTTGGGAGACCTGCCTCCCAACAACTACAATGCAGTGGTCATATTGTATTAATGGAGGGTGTAAGGACGTGGTGGAAACTTAGGGAGAGGAGCCTCAATGTCGGCAAGGGATTAGGGAGTGTTTCCTAGGGGAGCTAGCATTTGAGACTTGTGGGTTGAGGAGGCACTTCCCAGAGACCTGGGGCCATTCCAGATGATATAATAGTACACCATGGGCTTAAAGGAAAGATACATCAGTAGGGATTCGGAGAGTCACCTGTTGTTCACTGCTGTTTGGGGCTTTAAGAACTAGTAAACTGGGGGAAGAAATCTGAAATAAGGCTGGACAGATAGGGGCTGGAGTAGTAAGAGCTTTATTCACAATCCAAAGGAGTTTTGACTTTATCCTGCAGTGTTTCTTAAAGCAGAGTTCACAAAGGCCCTAGAAAACTTTTTATGGTTTTAGTTTTGTTTCAATGATAATTGTATTAATAATAATAATGGGAGAATTAGAAGTAAAAACATATTCTGGATCATCTGGATGACAATTTGTCACACAGTGTCCATATTATGTTTACTATGACGTTGGCACCAAGCCAACAGAGACGTAACAGTAGGAGATCAAGGGAGATGTTGTTTGAACAAAGAGATTATGCTAGCTGAAATGGAATGAAGTAGGAAAACTGAGTCGCTACATGGTATGTGGTTGTAGGTGTGCCAGACTCAAAATAATCCATGCTATTGTGTCCTGAAACATAATCACATTGCAAAGGACAATTGAGATTCACAAAACAATATCATTTGTGTCATAAAATTCAAGTTGCTTACTTGAATGTTACTGGCTTTGTGTGATAGTTTTTTCAAAACACATTTTTTCCTTTTGGTTTTACACTTCTACAAATAAAAATGACAAAAAGTTTATATCTAATTTCATATTTTGTAAAACCCATTTAAGAAATATTTAAGATTTAAGTAAACACTGGAATTTGTAGCATTTTCCTTTTTCTTTTAAGTGGGCCTGTCCATTATCCAAACATGAAAGAAAGGGCCAAAAATGATGGAGGGGGGGTACTGAAATTTAAGCAGTGATTAATGTGAACCAGTTACTTTGTTAGGAGACCACTTTGGCAGTCACACAGAGGAAATACCACCATGCAGAGATGGAAAGACATCTAAGGAGGTGACCATCTGAGTCCTTTTGTTAAAATAACTCATTTGTTTAATCCAAAAAGCTACTCTCAGGCAAAGGTCAGCATCCTGTGGAATTAAATGACCTGAAAAACTAAACTGTTTCAGGGCATGCCTTATCTAGCTGGAAGGTTCACCAAACTTCTACCCATGTCATTTTCCAGAGAGTTCTGTGATGATACCAGACCTAAATTAGGAATAAATCCCATGTTTTACTACAGAGAGCCAACAAAGTACACAAGGTAAGTTGCTATGTAACTGGTAACAAAAAACAACCAGGGCCACTGCAGGTAGATCTGTAGGCCAGGTGGTGCTGAAATCTGGCTCTTCACCAAGCCATGTACCTCTAGGGCTGTGTCTATCCAGGGAAGTTGACTTTTTCTAATTTATACAAGGGCTGGATGAATTTGCCAAGCCATGACCCTTGGAGAGAACTGCATCTTCTTCTAATTGCATGAAGGTACCTTATGGGATAGCTGTGACTTAATCCTGCTTTTCTGAGATTACACCTCATCAGCATCACTTACCAAACTAGAACTCTTACAGTTCAATGAGGATAAAGAGGTTTCGTCTCCTAAAAAATTCTGGAGAGCACATGACTTACCCATGAAAAAGGCATAGTACCAAGGCATTCATCAAGTGCAAAGAAAGAACCAAGTATTTCCAGCTTACCTCAGGGGCCATCCAGAATGGGGTGCCAACGGATGTGTTTCTCCGTAGACGGGTACTGGTGAGTTGAGCTGAAACACCTATAAGAAAAAGATATCAGAATTCAAAAGTGAGAAAAGTATGATGCTAGACCAGGGATTGGCAGGCTTTTTCCATAAAGGGCCAAATAAATATTTTGGGCTTTGTAGGCCATATGGTCTCTGTCACAACTACTCAACTCTGCTGCCATAGTACAAAAGCAGCCATAGTAAACACATAAATGAAGGAATGTGGCTGCATTCCAATAAAACTTCATTTATAGATGCTGAAATTTTAATTTCATATAATTTTCACGTCACAAACTAGTTTGATTTTTTCCCCCAACATTTCAAAATGTAAAAACCATTCCTACCTCATAGGCCATATGAAAATAGGAGGCAGGTCATATTTGGCCTGCTAGCTATAGTTGGTAAACTACAACTCTGGAGCATCTATCACTCTATTTAAGGCATTAGGATATATATTTTTTTCTAATGGACATCTCTGTCCATATTGCTGCAAAAATCAAAAGAAAAATATCAACAACTAGGATCAATCCGAAATATCATCCTATTGTATTTCCAAATTATTTCACATAATTTCTTTCTTAATAAGGTGCTTCATTTTATGAAGAAAGAAGATTGACATGGACTATCTATAACAGAGCATCATTGTAGACATAAAAAGATTTCAGTGTCTTATCTTGCCTAGAAGCCTGGAAACCTGGCAAGAAAGCTGTGTTTGTCAAATGAAAAAAGAAAATGAAAAATAATGTTATCTGCGGCTCAATGTTGACGACCTGAATTTTAATGTAACGCCAATGTCCTTTAACCAGCTCCCTTCTTCATACCACGAGGGAGTAAAGGTACACTGAATTGAGAGTCAATGTTTTCCATCCCAATTATGCTTTTTACTAATTATGTGATGGCTTCACCTTTGAGCCTCAGTTTTTTCATCTTCAAACTAGGGATAATCACAACAGTCACACCTACCACAGAGGGTTCTTCTTAAGACCAAATAGGAGAACAAATGTGAAAATGATTTATAAATTGCAAAGTGTTTTACACATGTAAGATATTCTTTTATACCACACAGAAGTCTCAAATAGCCCTTAAGAGAAGGACAAGGGTTGCCACTAATGTCATTGATGACAAAAACTTAGAAACTGAACACTGTGCCTTCTTAGCAAAGGACACACCTTTGAAACATCAGCATAGATTTGCCAAAGATCCATGGGTTGTTTCGTGGGGAGGGGATGACTGTTGTGTTAGCTGCAGACATTCTCTTTATTAGAGAGCCAAGGAGCTCTTTAAATTCTATTAGTCATGGATAATTTCCCATTTTACCAAGTCCTCCACTACAATTTTGGTAAAAACAACTATAACTTTCTGGTTTTAATTCTAGAAATTTCTTTTGCAGCCACTGAAAGTTCAGGACCTTCTAATGGAAAGATTAGGAACATTTATTTACTCTATGTCAAATCGCAAAGCTGGTGAGTAAATCAATATCAATTCCCATCCCATCCTCATCCTTCCAGTCTGTTTCCCCTCACAACATATTTACTGCCCCCAGAATGATGTGGAAAAAAATCTCTAATGTTACACACATAGCATATTATTCGAGTTACATCATTCCTTATAAAGAGGAGCATAAGACTTAAACAAAATACTCCCTCTGCTATTTTTCTTTGCTTGCATTTCAGTAAAAATAGACCAGTATGTCTAAAGCAACTTCATTTAAGTAATTTCTTCTAAGCAAATGATAAACTGATACACGTTTATACTGAACTCTTTCTTAGCAATACAACAATAAATATTCAAAAATTATTAATCTCGTTTTTTACTATAATGACTGACATTTTTAAAGTGTTTTTGGAAATGTTTTCTCATTATTTGTAATAATGACTCTGAAGAACTATTGTAGAACTTATTTAGAAAACTAAACCTTCAATAAACTTAAAAAAGAAAACCAAATGGTTTATTTTGTGAATATCAATATATGATATTACAAGGAGATATTTAATAGTTCTCTGGCCTTAGGTGATATTGCCCTGCATTTCCGCTCGCACTTCCATTTCCCGTTAATGTTTCCAGTTCAACCAGATTCACATGTAGCAGCAACAAACACAATTTAAAAGGATGTTAGCTCTCAGGCCCACAGGACTATTTTACCTTCTGCTCACTGGGAGTAAGTATGCCTAAGGCTAGTGAAAGTCATTTGAAAGACCAAACTGCTTTCTCTTTTCATATGCAAAAGAAGAAATGACAAAATGTAAATTATAGACAATTGCCCTGAGACATGAAATTCTTAGCAGAAAACCAAAAAGTTTTTCCATCAAGTTCTTCTTTTGAAACACTTTTTATTTTCGATCTTTAATAAAATTGCTTCTAAAGCTGAAAATAGATTAACAAACAGCATCTCCTAGGGTGATCCATCTGGAACCCCCACCCCCTCCAGCCTGTGTTTGACTGGAAAAGTCCCTCAGCCTATGGTGTAGCAGAGAGGCCCCAGTCTTCTGAGACTGCAATAAATTGTCCCCTTTGGCTAAACTGCACACATCAAGAAAACAAACGACAAGCAGTCATTACCAAAGTCAACGAGCTTAACTCCTCCTTCTGTTGTCAGAAGAATGTTATTCCCCTTCACATCACGGTGGATGATTCGGTTGTTGTGCAAATGCTGAAGGCCCTGCATGGCATCCCACCACCACCAAACAACAGGAAAGAGAAAGGGGAAATTTACATGCTTGTCTTAAAGCAATTACCCTACTATTGAAAACTCTCATGAAAGTCTACATTTGGCTACACCTTCTGGCTTTTAATATTCCTTGTATCTCATAGAACAGTTTCCCCATTGTTAATATGTAATAAAGACCCAAGCAATGGATAAACCATCCCCTCTGCTGTCATACCCAGTTTGATGGATGTTCTTACCAAGAGGGCCCCGTTCAAGATGTATGAGATCATTGCTTCATCCAGCCGCTGGCCACATCTGAGTAGACCTTTGACAAGCTCAGTGACTGAGCCCCCATTACACAGCTGCGAGAAGGGGTGCCAGACACAGAGAGAGCAGGAGACCACATATAAAAAACAAAAGAAAAAGAAATTAAGAAGAAAAGCCACCTGACACCGATTCAAAGTAGTAAATTTGCAGATCACAAAACTCCAGGTTGGAATAATCAGACTTCAAATTTCCATTACCCAGTCAAATTTAATTTTTTGTATATGTATTTTTTCTTGGAGGTGATGATTTATGAGTGAAAGTGCACGTCCACAATGCTAACTTTTTAATTGCCAAGTATAAAATAAAATATAAAATATAAAGTGTCAGGTCTCCATATGCAAGCCTGGAACCTGAAAGTCTGAAGTCTCCCATCCCCTGCTTGCGTTCGCCATTGACCCTGATCTCCCAGCAGAGCTTCCCACAAGCCCCTCACCCAACCCTGCCATCTTAACTGTTCTTATGATAATGTAAATACCTCTCACCCGACCCTGCCATTGTAACTGAACTTGTATACTCCTTGCCCCTCCCCCCACCACTGTAACTGAACTTACTCTGCAACACCCCCCCCACAAAAAAACTATCCAAACCTATAAAAACCACTCCTATCCCACTGCCCTTTGCTAATGCCCTTATCGGCCTTAGCCCACCTGCACCCAGGTGAATAAACAGCCATGTTGCTCACACAAAGCCTGTTTGGAAGGTCTCTTCATTCAAAGCGCGCATTTTTTTTTCAACATAAAGCACATTGTTTAGAAATTTGAAAGAAAAAGCATATAAGTAATCATGGCAACTTATTAGATATTTTTCACTTGATGTGAATATTGTCTATTTTCTTAATGTGGATTTGAGGATAAGGAAAAACCAGGAGAGACAAGATGGATGCCCTTGATATGTGAGAGAGAACAAATTTTAGTGATTTCTCCAGTGCTAGCAGGTATCAAAAGCCCAACCAGCAGATCTTTCTAGAGTTGCCATTGCAGATAAAGTTTATGGAGTGAAGTTGCATCATATGTGCATTTATTAACCTTTTCATGTTCAATTTTAGGCTCTCAGCAACTTTACGCTCTTCTCTCTTTTTTGTCTGTAATTAAAAACACTGCAAGATTTTATTTTGCATATCTGTTATTTGTAATATATTGTATCTTACTGAAGTTTGAATATATAAAGCAGTCACATTACACTTTTTCAGAACTTAAGGATTTCCAAAGGTAACTCTTATTAACTGCAGAAGTCAATAATGGGACTTCTGCAGTTAATAAGAGTTACCTTTGGAAATCCTTTGGAAACAGATGTTTGGTACAAAGGAACTTTTTTGGAAACAGACATTTGGTACAAAGGAACTTTTTTACTTCCCACATTTGGGTTTGCTACAAGCCACTCTAAATCAAGAGTTCTTAACTGTTTTGAGCAGAGCATGGAAATACTCTGAAATTGTAGGCAGCATGCTATGTATTCATCTTGCAGTTTACTGGGGAGAAAATTCAGGGCTTTTACCAGATTCTAAAAGCTACTGATATGCCAAATGCCTAGGCAGATAAAAAGGGGTCCCCAGAGAATCTCTGACCTGCCCCACAAGTGTTTACATCAGATGCTTTTGCAGATGAGGGAACCTGCCTAGGTCTTGTCTGGGCATGCCCAGAGCAGACTGGATCCTGACATACGAACTGAGGGAAATGGGTAGAGCCATGGGGAATTCATGCCTTATGCATGGAAGGAGCCTGCTCTTTTTAGCTCACGTGAGCAAAGTCCTTTGAACTCACTGCACCATGGACTACACCATAGTCAAGCCATGGTGACCCCTGTGACCTGCATGTACACCTCCAGATGGCCTCCCGGAGCCAGAAACTCTGTGGTAACAGGAAAACGCAAAAGAAGAACAGCTAGCTCCTGCAGTGCCTGATTAACCAACCTTGCAACATTCTGCCATCACTCCTGCCTCAACTGATGAGCCCACCTTGTGACATTGGACCCTGTGACAACACCCCTGGCTTGAGAAAACCTCCCTGAACCATAACTTTCCACTGCCTACCCTGAACCTATAAAACCAGCTCCTATCCCACCACCCACTGCTGACTCCTTTTTCAGACTCAGCCTGCTTGTACCTGGGTGAATAAACAAGCCTTGTTGCTCAAAGCCTATTTAGATGGTTGCTTCATTCAGAGTGTGCTTAACAGTCTGGTGACCTGGGAATTAATCAGTGAGGTAGAGGGCCTGTTAGCAGGACTCCATCTCACTTTGCTGAGTTTTTTTTTTGTTTGTTTGTTTGTTTTCCTTTTCTCCCAATAAATTCTACTCCTTACCCTTTTATGTGTCCACCAGCCTGATCTTTCCTGGTCATGTGACCAGGAAAGAACCCCATTTTAGCTGAACTAAAGAGAAAGTTCTGTAACATTTTTGGCATCCACACGTGGGACTTGAGGAAAGGTGAGTAACTTGCAAACCAAAAAAATATTTTTCCTCTTGCCTCTAGGACTTTTTGTCCTTGGACTTCTTCTGAGGGTAGAAGAAATTATGCCCTAAGAGAAGCACAGAAATTCCTCTTCCAAGTTTCCATCTTAAGGTCTGAAAAGATGATAACTTGTCACTCCAAAATTATCTATCCACTATTAGCCCCTATACTCTAGTCCAGTTAGCTGCTTTAGCCTACTCAGGCATGCCCGGACAGGCCTGGGCAAGTCACAGCCCATAGTTCATGCCATTCCTTGTTTGGAAGCACTTAACTGATCATCTGGTGATCATCTATTTTTTTTTCTTTGTTCTCTCTTTTGCTAGCCTACTTAGGAAAGTCTCAAGCTGTCAGCCAATCGGGTCAAGTATAGAATGTGATGTCCCATTCCAGCCAATGGAAACCGGACATAGCAGCAGAGTAGATGTGTCAGGTTATAAATAATCCTGTCTCCTTTGTCCAGGTGTGTGCTTGTGGCAAGACTGCTATGGAGCGGCCCTGTTTCTGCAGAAAGTAAAACTGGCCTTGCTGAGAGATCCTTTGTCTCAGTGCTGATTCTTTTTGCAACACTAAGACCCCATTTCCAACACCCCCTACCATGTCATTCCTGGGGGTCAGGAATGTTGACTGGATGAGCAAACTGGTGGCTCCCCTGCTCCTCTCTTAAGTTCCTCTCCCTGTTGGAGAAACCCATTGGTATAAAAATAAGAGATTCTTCCCCAAGGCTTTTTTTTTTTTTTTTTTGAGATAGAGTTTTGCTCTTGTTGCACAGGCTGGAGTGCAGTGGCACAATCTTGGCTCACAGCAGCCTCCTGGGTTCAAGCAATTCTCCTGCCTCAACCTCCTGAGTAGCTGGTATTAGCTGGTATTACAGATAGCACCACCACACCTGGCCAATTTTGTATTTTCAGTAGAGACGGGGTTTCTCCATGTTGGTCAGCCTGGTCTTGAACTCCTGGCCTTGGATGATCTGCCTGCCTTGGCCTCCCAAAGTGCTGGGGTTACAGGCATGAGCCACCATGCCCAGCCAGCTTTTTTTTTTCTTTTTTTTTCAGAAAACATTTACCAGGCAGGGACCCCAATTATCAGTGTCTATATTTTCTGTGAAGTTTTAATTATGAAAAACGATTTGTGAGGTTGGTCTAAAGCTGTAGCCAATCTGGTGTGCTTTTCATGACTTCCTGTATGGTCAACAGCAAACTTAGCTGCAGGCCTCCATCTTGTTTTACATGCTTACGATCCTGACCCTGTAAGGATGTGGCAATGCTTTTGTTCTTTCATTTCACAATGATGCCCACGTTCAATCTTAGCTTAGGAAATGAGTACCTTCCAGTTAATATCTGTGTGACTTTTACCATTTGCTGACTGTCTTCCCCACCATGAACAACTTCTAGTCTTTTTCTTAAATCTTCCTTTCTCTGGGTTACCTTCAAAGGTTCTAAATTTTGTAAGAACTGCTTACCCTTACCCGCTTCAAAAATACCACATACACTCACAGTGAAATCGTAAACTTAAGTGAGGCTTGTTGGTTTCACCTGTGAGGTTACCTTTGGTAAAGTTTGAAAGCCAGAAATACTAGCTTCTTGGCATCACTAAAGTCAGGTAATAAGCAAGTTAAAAGAATTTTCGTAGAGTGCACTCAGCTTAATTAAATGTGGATGTCCAAATTATGGTATATTTAAAAGACCTTTATGCATTTTCCTCCTCTGGGATTTTGCTTTACTGGAAAAAGGCTTTTCCTGAGTTATTTTTCTCCATTTTGCCTTGCCCCTCTCTCAATGCATACATGACAGGCCCTAAGATAACTCCTGGGGCATGGGACTACTCAGGAAAAACAGATAAGGTGCCGCTCTGTTTTGGGAAGAATCCTGTTTTTCTCGTGGAACCCCAGGAATTAAAAGTAGATAGATCCCTCTCAAAATCTGTTTTTTCCTCTCAGTCATGTCTGTTTATTAGGCCTTATAAGCGGCATGTTTTCTTTGTCCTGCTTCTTAAAGAGCTTCACCTGGAGGCCCATGATCCAAATAGGAGTTGGGCAAATGAAAATCTTATGGCTGCTGGGTTTTCTTCTACCTGTCTGTGTAGTTATATGTGTTCTATATGTGATGTCTATAAAAAAGAACTTTAATTAATTGGTCTAATGGAAGGCAAGTGCTTGGATCAAATTTTTTTTTTTTTTTTTTTTTTTGAGACGGAGTTTTGCCCTTGTTACCCAGGCTGGAGTGCAATGGCACAATCTCGGCTCACCGCAACGTCCGCCTCCTGAGTTCAGGCAATTCTCCTGCCTCAGCCTCTTGAGTAGCTGGGATTACAGGCACGCATCACCATGCCCAGCTAATTTTTTGTATTTTTAGTAGAGACGGGGTTTCACCATGTTGACCAGGATGGTCTCGATCTCTTGACCTCGTGATCCACCCGCCTCGGCCTCCCAAAGTGTTGGGATTACAGGCGTGAGCCACCGCGCCCGGCCGAGGATCAAATTTTTTTTAAAGGGAAGATAAAAGCCATAGTACCTTTTAGTTCATGTGACTTTAATCTTTGAGAAATAAAAACAGCCTTAAAGACTATTAGTAAAATGCAGATGTTGTCAAAATGTAGATAGGTGAACTAAATTATGCAGGTCAGATACTAGGTTTGCTAAATGTTTTAAGGTTATAAACTGCCTTTTTGGTTTTTAAGAACTTTTCAACTTGCCAGCTTCACAATTGGTAAGGCCTGGGGACATATGGAATTAACCACGCCCTTAATTATGTTGGAAGGAGTCAAATCTTGGCTGAACCTAGCACATAATTAAAAACAACTTACCAGGTTTTACATTAAAGTTAAAATTGCTAGGGGTTACCACTAGAATTGAAACTATTAGAAATGTAGTAATTGAAACTACTAGAAATAGATTTATATGCAAGGTATGTAAGAACAGTAAGATGTGTTTTTCATAAAAGATTATAAGAAGGCATGGAAATGTAAATTTTTGCCTAGGGTTAAAGTATTGTTTTGAATTAGATAAGATAAAGCTGACGGTTTAAACAAATGATGGAAGGACTGTAAAAATTAATCTTGCAAAAATTCAGTCTGTGAACGTTTTGTCTAAATTCAAAAGGGTATATGATTTTTCTGTAAATTGAGCATTGAACTAAAAGCACAACAAGGTACTCTTAAGGCACTAACCTGCTCTTTAGCAAAATTTGTAAAGGGTTATAAAACGTTTTTGCTTTTTTAAATTTCTCAGTCATTGTTTGTCAAAATAAATAACTTATGGTAATCTGGAACACTATTTCATTGTTTTAAACTACGAATATATTTAACAGGCTTCCCAAAATCAAACTTCAGTTTCAAAGTTGTCTTTCCTGATGTCCAGCTTTTGGATGCTACACGGAGCCCCTGGAGAATCCAAAGGAGAGGTAAAAGAGATCATTTGGCATGTTTAGTTACATGGAATTGCCAAAATAGTGTTCAATCTTTTTAGGTTATATTTTGATGAATAATAACTAATATATGTTCCAAAATTGTATGGGATTTCTAAAATGCTAATGTCTAATGTAGGCTATCAATCGTAATTAAAGTTATGTTATTGTAAACCACAGAAATCACCAAACTTCTTTGTGAATTGTGTTTCTGTAACTACCCTGGACAATTTTGTTACTCCCAACAATTGTTGTCTTGTTTTGGTCCTTTTCAAAAGACAGTTTATAATAAACTGGACTCTGACAGGTGCTACACGACTCTGTCAGATGCTCTCAAATACAGGTTTCTGATAACTTTGAAGATTGTGACATTGGAAAAAAGTAAAAAAGTACAGGACTCATGAAGAGCTGACATGTTCACAAATACAAAGAAAAACAGGAATTAACTTAATGGACTGAACTCATAGAAAACTGAAGCAATCTTTTTGACTTTTACTTGGAATATTGCTGATCCTTGTTTTGTTTTTCACAGTCAAGGAAACTTATTTTGAACTATTTATAGCCTTTAATGACTCAGTAAGTTATACTCCTGTGAACAAAATTTGGAGCATATATGTCTCTCTCTCTCTGCCTGGCTTCTCCAGAATTTGGAAACTAGCTGTGAATATTCTTACAGCAACATAGTTGGTTGTATCAGTGCAATAAGAACTGACTTTCTCTTATAATAGGATGCAACTGGAGATATTGGAGAAACTGTTTTACCAAGGCTTTGACTGGAAGGATATCCCTTTAAGGAGTCAAGCTTGACTTGCAGAGCTGATAAAAGCCCCTTGGGAAAACTGGCCTCATAGCCTTTTCTATGCAGCACCTGTATAGAGTTCTGGACCTGTGGTAAGTAAAGAATGTCACTTTCTGACAGGCCTAGGAGCTCTAAGTTTATCTTGGGACCTTAAGAGGAGTGGATCACCCAACTCACAAGTATTTGAGGATATAAACCCATGGCTGTGCTTGGCTTTAAAAGATCTAATCTGAAATTCCTTGTGGAACAGGGTTTCATCAAAGCCAATCTAAAAGGTCTATGTAGAAACAATTATTATTGCTGCACTAGTATCCAGTATAAGACTAGAGTCTATTTTGCAAACAACTCAGTCCTATCATGATTTTTTTTTTCTAAACAAAAAATGAGGACTGGAGAGAGAGAAATTGTTTCAAAACTTATCATACATTTGTCATTAAATTCTAGACTTGTTAGTTGTTTTTAAGTTTTTTCGTTTTGTTTTGCTTTGCTTTGAGATGGAGTTTTGCTCTTCTTGCCCAGGCTGGAGTGCAATGGCATAATCTTGGCTCACCGCAACCTCTGCCTCATGAGTTCAAGCAATTCTCCTGCCTCAGCCTCCTGAGTAGATGGGATTACAGGCATGCACCACCACGTTCACCTAATTTTGTATTTTTATTAGAGACGGGGTTTCACCAATGTTGGTCAGGCTGGTCTCGAACTCCCGACCTCAGGTGATCTGCCCACCTTGGCCTCCCAAAGTGCTGGGATTACAGGCGTGAGCCACCATGCCCAGCCTGTTTTTAAGTTTTTGCCTACATTTTAGACTCACCCTGCTTGTGCTTGTGAAGCAACCAGGAATCCCCAGTTGCAGCTCAGAAAGAATAAAAGGGATGGGTGAGGTAAAAACCTAGATCAAAATTCTAGTTCTGAGCAATTATCCTGCAAATCCTTCCAGGTGGTGGGAATAAATAGGGTGCCCATCACCCAGAGGTTTCCTTTTGGGAAAGTAAGACCAAGGGAGTTAGCCAAAGCCAAGCCTCATGCACCCAGATCTTAGCAAGCATAACTATAGCCACCAGTTATTTGGGCATGTCATAAGACATCCTTTTTTCTCCCTTGTTGGGGATGACCCAATTCCACAGCTTCTCCTTTGCATTTGCCTTATGATAAGGAGTCCATGCAACACCTGCTCTCTGAGGCACGTTTTTGTCCCAAACTCAATTCCAAGCTTCAGGTCAAAGCCCTAGGAAAGAAAACTGAATTTGAAGGATCCAGAGGTAGACGATAATAGTTAAAAGGCATAGCACAAGTGAGCATGACTGATTCCTGCCAATTAACCCAAGCTTCCCATTTCATGGATAAATACCATGCTACTATTTATGGCATAAATGAAGTCTAGGGAATTCAAAGGCTACTGACAGCAGAGGAGATAGGGAAATACTCCCATCCCCTGGATCCCCTTTCAGCAAGGGTGGAAGCTGCTTTGACACCATGGGTGATATCCTGTCATGGTCACTGGGGCTTGGGACAAGAATGGAGGAAAGAAAGAGGAATGCTTCACCTTCTCTCCCTCACATACCCTAGATATTTGCTAGGAAGAGAAGGGAGCCAGGGACGCTTTGCTCTCCTCTTTCAAGAGTAGCCATTCATCTTCAATCTGTTCCCCTTTTGAATGTATCCTGAACCCCTAGGAATCCTTTGAGGAAAAAAAGCCTTTTTCCCCCCTTTCTCTTCCTTTGTCCTCTCTTCACTGATAGGTAATTGTGCCTCTGTACCACGGGACACTCCCCTCAGACACATCCTCCAAACTAGGAAGAGTTAATTTCCCAACCTTAGACTGGTTGGCTTAGGATTGGGCTCAGGGGAAAGGAATCCAAAAGCCTGATGTGCTGAGCTTTTGGCTTCCTTCTACCTGTGCAAATGTAAAAGGCCTCAGGGTTTCTGAGCCATCCCTAACTTCCCCCACCCGCCGGCCCACCTCTGCAGTTTCCTTTTAATATATGTTTTCTAATAACGCAGTTTGTCTCTTCTCCTCTTCATGTCATCAGACTCCAAATGGTCATGAAACTGGGGCCTCAGATGATGGCCCCTGTGGTTAGGAACCCTTAAATAGGCCTCTGAGGGAGAACTGACTGCTGTTTTCCCAAAACAGCACCCCCTGCCAGCAGGAACCAGTTAAGAGGGGTCTCATCCTTACCCTTATCCTTAGCCTTATTCTAATGGCAGTTAGATGGACTTCTTTCCATGAGGGAGTGAGACAGCCAAATGCCTAGGCAAATAAAAGGGATCCCTGGAGAACATCTGACCCATCCCACAAGTGTTTATATCAGTTACTTTTATGCAGATGAGGGAACCTGCCCAGGGCTTGTCTGGGCACGACCACAGCAGACTGGAGCCAACACGCACACTGGGGAAAATGGGTGGAGCCACAGCCAAGGGAAATTCACACCTTATGCACGGGAAGAGTCTACTCTCTTCAGCTCATGTGGTGACCTCGGAATCAATTGGTGAGGCAGAGGGCCTGTTAGCAGGACTCCATCTCACTTTTCTTTTTCTTTTTTTCCTTTTTGCCAAGTAAATTCTGCTCCTCACCCTTCTATGTGTCCACGAGCCTGATCTTTCCTGGTCGTGTGACAAGAACCTGGTTTTAGCTGAACTAAGGAAAAAGTTCTGCAACACTATCATTGACCTTATCAAGGTAAAATCCTTACTTTAAAGCCCTAGGTTTCCTTTTGGCACTATGTCTGCAATTTGGGAAATAATTAACTAGTGAATATCAGGTAACTCCCTGTGTTGTGGCTGCTTAAATCAAATGACTTTTCTTTCTTTTTTCTTTTTCTTTTTTTGTTGAGACAGAGTCTGGCTTTTTGTTTTTGTTTTTGAGCCAGGGTCTGGTTCTGTTGCCCAAGCAGGAGTGCAGTGGCTCAATCTCAGCTCACTGCAACTTCTGCCTCCCACTCTCAAGCCAACCTCCCACTTCAGCCTTCAAATAGCTGGGACTACAGGTGCATGCCACCATGCTCAGCTAACTGTTTTGCTCTTGTAGAGATGGGGTTTTGCATGTTGCCCAGGCTGGTCTCCAACTCACCTCAGCCTCCCGAAGTGCTAGTATTACAGGCGTGAGCCACCGTACCTGGCTTTTCTTAAGCAAGGAAACCTGAGGAAGTACAGATTAACAGCTTCCCTAAAAGAAGATAAGGTTTATCAAAATAATAATACATTAGGACCTATTCAACTCTAATTATGAAGATCTGCAACATTTTAATAAAGGGTGAATAGATGCTTTTACATGACATGTGAAATATGTGTGAGTCCCTGCTATATGGTTGGCAGATACCTTGCACGCATTATTAACAATCAAGACAGCCTGGAACTGAATCTACCCGTGTTTTTTTACCATTTAAATTGTTCATAAGCAATAGTATATGACTAAAAATTTAATACAGAATTAAGGAATCTTTAAAACTAGCATAAAATTATTATCTCAGGAAAGACTTAGGAGGGACCCTAAAAGCAGTGAAATGCATTGAAGGCTATGACGATTCCATGAGTTTGGGACTGTATTAAGTGACCCTGAAATCCACTGTCTGCCAATTTCAGGTTTAACTTCCAACTCACTACCCATGGCTCTGATGGTGGCCCAAATGTTAAGTACCAGCACAATGTCTTCCAAAGGATTCCATATTCTTTTGATTCTAACTATGGCTCACATGACTCTGAAAGGGCCCATAACATTCAGTGTTCAATCTAATACCCTCTTGAGCATGGAATGCGTTTTCAGTGCCATAATTCATAGAACAGTCTTAAAACCTAGGCTTTTGAGAGACACAAAATAATGTTTTCAGAACTCCCCAAAATATATTGTACATATCAAACAACAAAAATTGGATAATTGACCAAAGAGTCCACTGATGACTAGGGCAGAGCCCGGGACTTGACATAAAAAAGTGTCCTTATGGAGTTAGGGGAGATTATGAGGACAAGATTAGAATGAGGATACTCCCTTTGGGAGGGGGCTGCCTGTGTAAGAACTTCAGTTTCTTATGATCCTCTTTCCATTTGGAAATCTAAGAGGAGACCTCTTGACAACAAGGGGTGTCCGTGTCAAGTGAAATGGAAGTATGGCCTGGTGAGGCAGGCCACGCTTAAGATTACAATAACGGTTCTCTACAATATGCTCACAACGTATAAGACACTCAGAACTTTATGCTGTATGTGGGGACAGAGATAAGGTTAGAGTTTAAATAAGAAGGACAAAGAACATGAGGACCTCATGATAGGAGGGAGTGTCAGGGACCAGAAACATCAAAGATACCAAAGGCGGAAAATACAATTTTATTATCATAAGGACTTTGTGGTTACCGTACAGTTCAGAGCCCTCTGCCCTCACTGCCCTGGCATTATGTGAGCATCTCCTTCTACCCAGATCCAGATGCCACCCAGGGAAAAGGGACAGGAAACAGGGAGAGAAGAGGCCCAAAAAACTGAGTACTTGTCCAAATGACTAAGTTTTGACTGGATGGTGAAAACTGGACATAAATACTGGAATATGCCTCTCTACAAGGAAGTCACTCAACTGGACTTAAGCTTAAAAAAATGGGTTAGAATCAGTTGCCTCCTTTAGTCAGGCTGGGGGCTCAAGAACCAAGCTTAGTTCAGTTATTGAGAAGAAAGTCACCTCTTTGTTCTCAATAGTTTGTGACTGCCCAGTTTATTACCTATTACTCAATCATGAATATGACACAATCTCTAGACTCCAAGAGCTCACTGCCCAGCGATGGATATATGAGCAATCACAGTGTGGAATGTGGAAGCAGAGCTGTGCCTACGGAAGTGTGGTGGCACCAAAGGAGGGAGAGCAAAGAGGGGACAGTCTAGGAAAGCTTCCCAGAGGATGTAACATTTACGATGAGTTTGAAGGACAAATGGGTTTTTGGTAGGTGGACAGGAAGGGAAAGAACATTCTGTGAAAAGGAACATGGGGACATCTTGTGCAAATGTAGGGAGCATGAAGGAATGAGGAGGAGTGTGCATGTGTGTAATGAGTTCTAAATACTCCACTACTATTGGGACAAAGGGTGCCAGATCCTGGGGCAGGGAGATGGAAAAAGAAGGCAGATGACAGGGAATAAAAGGTATGCCCTGCTAAGAAGTATGGGCTTTATTATTCTATAATATGTGCATTACATTGTGATATATCACCAGATTAGAAAAGGTAAGCTCTTAATAGATTTTAGGCAGGAGGTCTCAATGTTCAGATCTGCATTCTAGAAAAATGACTTGGTCAGCAGATTGGAGGATGGACAGAAGACAACACCAAGAGCTGGAGTATCCATTAGAAGATACTGAGGTAATCAAGGGAGGCAGGGTCAAAGAGTATGAGGATAAAAGGAAGGGAGAGATTTGGGAGACTTTTTTTGAGATAGAAATGAATGGACTTTCTGACCAGCCATATGTGAAAGGTGAAGAGACAGAGTCTAGGTAAACTGTGAGAATTAGGAAAATATCAATAGTCTGCTCCTGTAAAGCAAAAGCAGTAATAAGGAGGCAAAACATGACAGCACCTTCATCAGGACCACTCCCCAGCCTGGCTCACATCTCACACAGGGAGGCACGGGCTTTCTTGAATTGCAAGTATGCTATTAAAATAGCACTGAGAGAAATTTTAAATTAAAGGCTGGGTGATGATCCAAGCAAATGCAACCCTGGAATTTTCCCCTGACACCTCACTTTGGTCTCTCTCCCTGCCCTACTTTAAGTGTGGCCATTTTTGCAACAAAGGCCTCTTCAGCAATATTTTATATAGGTAGCCAACTTAGAAACTTTATTTGTAACTCTAGAACCTCTGAAGGGATTAAGAGTAGCTATTTGTCAGCAGGATCAAAACTCAGCTATGGATTTAAAAACAACAAAGGAATCTTACTCAGCCGGTGCTTTTTGTTCACAAAATGTCAGAGTATAAGAGCTGCCTGACTTCCCAGAACTCACAGAAACAGGTAATTAAACTGTTCAGGACACCTTTAAAAGAAGCTGTCCTGTGAAGTTGATAAGCCCCACAGCAAGGTTTTCAAGGGCAGCCTGTGGGTTACAGAAAAAAGACTCTGGGCACTTGGATATAAAAAAGAAAGCAGGTGTGTACTGACAATTGTCTAATCAGAATAAATGTTCAGTGAAATGGGTTGAACATTTTAAAAGCACGATGAAGAATTACATTTAAATGCATCAAATAAAATAATCCCCTTAGAATTGTAAGAAGGCAACCAAGCCTCCCGCCCCAACCCAGAGGGCTAGCACATCAGCCCTTTATTGCCGCCCACTCTGCCAGCCACCAGATTCAAATACAGAGGTGTGTTTCCATCCCTGCAGTTCCTCCCTATGCCCTCGGCATTCAGGAAATGTGGCAGCTGAATGCATCTAGAATTTAATGAGCATTTTGCTCCAAACCAAGAAAAATAGAAAAATCATTTACATTCCACATCTATTTTCCAAAACATCGTTGAATATTGATTCAATCACAGTATGTGTGTTTGCTAAGACAGCCATAATTTCAAGCAATAAAATGTTCTTTGCTCAATAAGCCATCAACTTTCTTCCACATTATTAAAGAATGGTCCATGCAACACAATCACCAGACCTGGGCTCCAACATTCAAGTAGATTCTGTACCAGCATGTTGCATTGACCTAGTCAGTTTGCAGAATTAAGAGGAATTTCTTTTTGGTGACCTTTTATTCAGTAGACTTTGTCTTTTAAGCATATTGGGTTCTACAGATAACATAAAGGAAAAGTCAAAGATAGTTAAAGTTACTCTAGAAAATCCTTTAGGAAGGATCACGTTGGCCACTGTCCACCTCTCGGCAATTCCCGAACAGCACATTTTTTCCTCCTGTGTTGGACAAATCATGTTTATTTTACTGAAAGCCAGCTCAAGTCACTGGCTTGCCACAAGACCAACAAAAACTATGTTACTTAAAACCCTAGAGCTTCTATCACAGTAGAGAGATGCTTATACAACAAGAGGGAAGTGGGCCTTGAGACTCACCTCCCATCTCAGTCTCTCTCCGGGGCACATCCTTACTAAAAGAGCGAAGAGTGGACAGAATCACTCCCATGCCTCAGCCTCTTAACTCCCTCTCTTTCACTGAACACATATAGTATATGTACATAGGATGCAGTACTGTTCCATTTCAAAGTCTTTCCCTTCTCCAGTCTCAAGTTTTCTGTGCCTTCATCCTGGCTTCCAGCATTCCAATGTCTCTTACTCTAGAACCCACTGTCTGAGTCAGTGTTCAATGTTTCAGTGCTTTCTAACCACTTCCGGCCAATCAAAATCCACCAGTCCTACGTTTGAGTCCATCAGAGTCTGACTACAATCCTGATTTGTTAACCTGATAAACTTCAGGTTTTATCTGAAGTTTATCAGGTTAACAAATACTTCATGCCATGATACTTCACACCACAGTATCAACAGGTGAAAGTGGTTCTATGTACAACACTTCCAGTGATATTCAGGTCTAGACTACACTTTCTGGGGCCTTGGATAAAAGCAAAACCTGGACAAAGGTTGCTCCCTCTCCCTCCCTCTCTCCCTTTCTCTCTCCTTCTTCCTCCTCTTCCCTCCCTCCCTCCCTCTCTCCCTAGACCCCTTTTGCTTTGGCTCTGTATATTAGATACTGAACTTATAGCTAGATCTCTGAAAGGAAAAAAAAAAAAAAAAGATGTAAAACTAATCTTATACATGGTTTAAAGAACAAAGATGTTTATTTGTTTTACTTTCCAGCCTCATTTACCAGCATTCTACATCATTTCTTTTAAGTAGAACACTTGATTCATGGTGATATTCAGTTTCTACTTGTCAAAGGTTTTACACTAAAAGGGAAAAGAATATACAGTTCATGCCTTAGCTACCACGTTAGGTATTTTTTCTGAGTATTGTGTTTTTCTTAAAAGTCTAATTTCTTATCATATGTATATCATTTAGGTGAAAGACAATAGGACTTACACATTTTAAAAAATTTAATATTCACTTAAAATGCATTCAGATTTTCCAAAACATGATTATGTATACATGTTTTCTCTCCATGTCTTTCCAATATAGTAGGTGTCTATCATGAAAGAGAGCATTTGTTTGCTTTCTACTAACAATTAGTAATGAATTTCAGAAAATGACATTTTAATTTGCTTTTGTTTTCAGAGTTGTGGTGATTTAAGGGGATTATTAATAACATTTTTCTATCCTCTAGAATTGCTCTGTGGAATAGCTTTTCACTGGTCCTTTCATCGAGTCAGGCAAATAAAGAGCAAAGGCAACATAAATTTAATCTTAATATACAAGATGAGGAGAACAATATTAAACAGATCATAATTTTTGGTGTGTGAGTCTGTAAAGCATGCCTTTAAAGCTGCAGAGGGAGCAAAATAGGGTACTGTGTGGACTGTTGTTGTCATCCAGCTGTGTGTGTGTGTGGTCACGAAGTGCTGCGATCCCAGCTAGAGACTTCACATCTGTGTTTCCATGACCCAAGAGATAGTATCACAGGAGCAGCTGCACATGATGAAAGAAAATGTGCCGAAATGTGCTTTTCCTTCTGGTTCTGCCATGCAACCAATTATGTGACCATAGGCATGTTACTCACCTCTCTGGGCCTCTGTCCCCCATCTGAAGGTTAGGGGACTGAACAGAGAGGCTTCTGCCAGTATTAGTAGTCTAGGAATTCCCATGCTTCTCTAAGACTATTGGAGACACTGACTGCACATGACCATCCAGCAGCCTGGCTTAGACTGTCCATCCTGGGACAGAAACGACTGAGGACACCCAGCATCTCATATCACCAGCTTTGGCATGGACCAAAACAACCAGCAAAAGTCATAAATGACAGCATATTGTATTGCAGAGGTATGAATAATTCAGTATCTCAGGGCAGCCCCATTATCTACCTGTGGTCACTTTGAAAAAGCTAGAGACAGCTGGCAAGGGAGCATCTGCACAAGGCTCAGCTCATAGTTCTGGGCTCCTTCTCATCTTTCGAGGCCATATACAACCTTCCTGGCTGCTTTGGCCATACCTGAGGTACCATGCCTGATGGTCACTGTCATCAGGAAGGACATTCATTTACCAGGTGGCCTCAGGTATGAGTAGCCCACCTGCCTGCCTGGTTGCATGGAGGGAAGGCTCCTTTTTGGGCCCTCGAAAATTCCTGGAATTTTCAGTTATCTACATCTGATGCAGAGTCTTTTTTAGTCAGGAGTTAAAAATGAGCAGAAACTAAGGTTCCTTTGTCACTGTACTTCTATTACTAAGTTACAATGAGGTCTGAAACACAGAGATCTTATAGAGCTGAAGACAAATATAATCAGAGACCCCAGAAATAGTACTTTGCCATTTCCAACTAGCATTTTTAAAGAGCTTCATTGGCAGGATAAAATCCTAACATTCTTGGGGTGGCGGTTGGGGAGTTAATAAAACCCCAAAGAAGTGTGTTATATGACTTAACCAGTCAACTAGAGGAACAAAGATAATTAGAAAACCAAAATCCCTTACATCTTTATATTCTGAGGAAGGCAACTGATGTGACAGAAATAAATTCAAACCAGTTTCCCTGCAGATTATCCCATTTGAATACAACAAATGAATTCCCCAAACACAGTTGCCATGGTAGCCAGTACATAGTGTACCAGGCTCAGGCCCTCCCAAAGCCAGAAGCATGTGGACAAGAGGTACCAGACAGTGATGTGAGGGCCGGTTTCTCTCCTGGTGCTTCTTTCTTAGGGCTTTCACTTCTGTCCACACATTGCTGGGTCAACTATATGACCTCAGGCATGGAGGCATGAGCTGGTTCAGAGGATCGGAGCCCAAAACAAAACACTCACTAGGCCTAGTGACAATGCAGCAATAGACCTGTCCTAATATATTAATTCATATATCGTCATTATTTTCCTTGTCATTTTAGTCTCATAGGGAATTGTATCTGTGGGGAATTGACTCTTTTGCAACCAGATGCACACATTCATTCCCATTCATAATTGAAAACTGACTCTGAGAATTGTGTATGGAAGGTTTGTTGGAGAAAAAAAAAAAAAAAAAAGCAGGACTGTAGTGAACACAGTGATGTCCCCTTCAGATTCCCTCTTCAGAGTGGAAGCTGCTAGAAATATCAACAGCTCCCAGCCCTCAGCTGCACCCCTCACCTGAGTTTGCCTCGACTTCAGAGAACAGACTCCCATAGTTATGCTCCTTCCCAAGTATGACATGCAGCCAATGACTGGCTGATGTGGAGATACAATTCAGGACAACATTCCAAAAACTTCCCAGCTCTCCATTTCCCAGAGGACCAGCTTAACCCTCTGTCATAACCATATTGCTGTTCAGTGTCTCCCTTGCCTGATCCTGCCTTCCTCACTTTTTTCTAGCCTATCTCTGGGAAGAACTCTCCAACAAAGTTTCCACCCACAATTCTCAGAATCAGTTTTCAGGAAACTCAATCTAAAATGAGGACTGATGAACATGAATGGGCAAATCCAAGTTTGGCAATCCAACTAAACCTTGGGTTGACAATTTTTGAAAATGAGTTGCAATCAATTCAGACATGTTTACAATTATGTGTTAGGGAAGAAAATTAATTTTTTCAGTTGTATTCATATATTCACTCTGTACTAGAATAAAAGATTATTAAACCTCTAAAGCAGAGAAACAAGAATATTTTTAGCATATGGCCTATGTGTAAGAACTGTGGGGGAGAATATCACATCTGGTGAGGTACCTGTGATATGCAGGGGGGATCTACACTTCGAATGTGTGCCTTAAAACACCCTCTAGGTAATAAAGCATCTGTTGGCCCCTGGCACTATGTCCAAATCACTGGTTACCCAATGGGAGCCTCTTACCTCCAGGACCAGCCACAGCTGTCCCCCTACACAGTGATCCGCTTTGTAAAACATCCCGTAAAACTTGACAACATTGGGATGATTAGGAAGGAACTGCAAAATGTTGTATTCTGCTTCAATTTCTTCATCCATATCCTAAACAGTGTAGAAAAATGAAAGCTCGATTAACTCAAATAAGTAAGGAAGGGTACAGATATGACATCATGCTCAAATATTTAATAAAACATATTTACTGTGTATTTTCAATGTCATTATTATATCTTCAAAATACCTAACAATAGACATTCAGGCATCAATCTACACCTTTTATGAGTACATTATTACATTCTATTATTACAGTCTACGCCTTCTATTATTGCATATTACATCAATGTTTATGATGTTCTTTTTTTCTTTAATAATACTATAACAAATATCTTTTTTATTGAAAAGTGTCTGAATTTTCAAAGCAGTTAAGGTGAAGTTGCTTGAAGGGACCAAACACAGGATAGGACATGTAAAACCTCACTGTGCAAAACAGCATACAGCATAATCTCAGTGCTCTAAAATAAGATGTCAGCCTAAGATGACTGAATATCACAAATCTGGGTCGCTTTGTAACCTACAGAAAGACCAGGTAGTAAGATATATTACTCTTCCAAGAGAATAACTTCTGAAGATCTCCGTGGTCCTAAATGAAAACAACAGTAAAATAGACAAGAAGCAAAAGTCAAGGGAAGTTTTAACTCCAACTGGAGTCACTTCATTCACTAAAGCTGACAAATCATGACCCATTTTGAGATTTCATGCCAGGTTTCATGAAAATTAAGCCTAAAATCAAGAAAAGAAGTTGAAAACTTCGTGTGCATAAGCACCAAATTTTGGTTACAATTTACAACTGTTACTTACACTGATTGGATCCAGAATTTTCACTGCAGCCAGGCTCCCATCTCTCTTGTTAGTTACCTTGTAGACCTTGCCATAGGTGCCTTTACCAATGGTCTCTATAATATCCCAGGTGTCCGTGGGATCTGGAAGTGATTCAAGTCCAAGCATCATAGGATTATAGTGAAATAATCCATACAGATGTTTCCTGGTAGGGAGAAAAATTTGTTATGTGTAACAGATCACAGAACTGGGGGCAGTGGACTTTTGAAAAAAAAAAGATTTTTATTTATTAACCAGCAACCTTGTGTTACTTTTTATTTTCTTCCTCTATTTTAAATAAACTTTTTTAAAAAAGAACTTGAACCTTCCTTAAGAAATGGTAATAGAATAGAGGGGAGGAGTAACATGGCTCTGAGACATCCTGAAAACATGATTCTAAAAATGGAAATGATATACACACCGCAGGAGACAGTAAGACGGCCGAAGAGGACGTTCTGTTCATAACTGGACAGTTGTCATGATAGGCTGCTGTATGGGGGCTGCTGCCAGGGAAAGTGGCTGAAAACTGTTAAGTCTAAAACCTTTGTCCCTAGGTTGTGGTAACCTTGAGGAGGGCTCCCTGATAGTCACAGGAAGCTAATCCCCAACATCTGTGCACAAAGTCTGAGCTGCTAAGAAGGAGGTTTGGTGCCTGTACCAAACACCAGTCCATGTAAAACACCTATTGCTGCAAAGGTCTTGGGGCCTACAAACAGCTACACTCAGACCTTATCCCTACAGTAATACCTAGTGTGGGAATCACACTGAGGGGTTAACCAGGAGCAGCAAACTCACTTCGCCTTAGTTAGCAGTACTCTATTTAACAAGGACACAGATCTTTGGGTTTAAATATGAACAGCAAGCGTCGCAGGCAAAGTCACCCAAAACTGATTCCATGAAAAAGCCTCTCCAAGTTCAGTTGCTCTCAGACTGGGTGAGAGGTCCCAACTCTGGTCCGCTTCTAAACCCCAGGGGAGGGACAATCAGGCTCCAAAAACAAGGGCGACCATATCCACTCCCCACACGGTGGCTTAGTGTCCACCCAGGGTGAGCACTTCTGACTCATGCTGAGCATTCCAATTTGCACTTCTAATTCTAGTTATTTTCTACACTGAATTCTCCCAAAGCAAAGCCTTTTGACCAGGCACAAAAATTCACTTTTTTTTTTCTTTACCCTGATGACAGTATTTCAAAAATACTGAACACCATTACAAAAAACACACAACAACAAAGGGGCCTACAACCAGTACAGGGTCTTAAGGGCCCAGGCAAAGCCCACTATGGGCTGAGGCAGTGATTCTCAGCAGTCAAACAACTCCTGCCTTTCATGTGCTGGTTCCAAGATTCTCAGGATCTGCAACCCTTCCTCCTACCCAATGTTTTATAAAGTCAATCTTTTTCACCACATGCTTCACATTTTTGCCATATCTGTATATCATCGTGCTATTCGTTACTAAATACTTCTAAATTATTTGTTTTCACTTAAATAAATGTCTTTTAAAGGCACTTTATAGTATTATCCTAAATGTAAAACCAGTATCATTTATCATATATCAAAATTAACTGCAAAAAGAGGATTAAAAACACTAAAGAATTATTCCATTCCAGCCAGATACTGCTGCCCCGGGGCTCCAGCCTAAGGTTACTCTTTTTCTTAAAAGGAGAGAGATCATTTAGTAATGGAGAGGAATGAAATGCTGGCAAAAACTTTTCCCTTGATGTAATCAGAAGACCTGAAAGAGAATTAATTAGCAAAGGAATAACTTGGTCATGGTATGATTCAGTGTGCTTTACCGCGAGATCCCCAAAACCTCTTGACGACCTGAGAACACTGCGCCAAGCCTGGCTTTTATAACAGCAAAAAGTAGGACCAGCTGGGGGTGCTTGCTGGTCAAGGCCAGACAGGCTGGGGAAAGCACCAAAATGAGACTCCATCAGCCTAAATATCAATACCTTACACTTACAATGTGGCCCCTGTTTCCCGACAGCATGGACACCTGCATCTGGCCTTGGCACCAGAACACAATAGTGCTGAAGCCAAAGTGCCTGCAAAAGCCCGGGACCCTGCCCTGGCCAGCGTGAGATTTGGGCTGGTTACTCTTCTTTGTAAGCCTCAGTTTCTCTACCTGGATCATGGGGCAGCTGCTGCTAGCTACTTCACAGAGCAGCCATTAGAATAACAGAATCTAAAAAGCATAATGGGAGCCCAGCAAGTATCATCTGTCATCACAGACAGCACAGCAACAAGATCTGCCTCAGAGTAGGTGAGGCTTAACAAACACTTCCCCTTTTTGTTTTATGTCACTTTTAACCACGAACTAAATGAGTTTTTGCTCCAGTCGGTTATTAGTTTCAGACACATGGCTGAATTAGTCTGAATCCAGCTACCGAATTCCATTGTGTTCAAAGAAATTAAAACACAGAATGTGGCAGCAGGAGAGGAACTTGGAGCCCACTGAATCAAAACTCTTTTGCTAAATTGATCTCATTAGCATGCAGACATATAAGCAGAGAGAAGTGGTGCAGTTCTGGTTGAGGTGGGCTGGGAAACCAAGCACCTGCCCTGTGCCCTCCACGGGACCCTGATAGGGTGATCAACCATCCTGGTTTGCCTCAAGCAGCTTCTGTTTTAGAACTGAACCACCTTGCTAAACCTCTCAGAACATGGCAAACTGGGACAACTTGGACATAAGAAACCATCAATTAAGCACCCCCACCCCCACCTCACACCCCCCGTTATGGGCTGAATTACGTCCCCTCTCGAAATTCATATGTTGAAGTTCTAACCACCCAGTACTTCAGAATGTGACCATATTTGGAGACTTAGCCTTTAAAGTGGTATTAAGGCAAAATGAGATCACATGGGGAGGCCCTAATCCAATACAACTGGTCCTTATAAGAAGAGCAGATAAAGGCACAGACAGAGGGAAGACCAAACACCTGGAAGCTAAGTGCCCCACAGACCCACTGAACAGCAACCTCTGCTCCCTCTAAATGAGAAAAACTCTCTCAGAGGGTCTAGCTACAGAGGGCACCAATAATGGGTGAGCAGAAGGCACACCAATCAGGTTCTGCCCCCATGTCCATCACATACTCTCTGGGCATGCACAGACAAGGTTAACCAAAGGTGCAACAGAGCAGGTGCACTGCATAAGAGCATTGCCTGGCTTCTGTCTTTAAAATCAATACTTGACTCTATAAACTCTCTGAGGATCGATTAAACAGTCATCGCAAACAGTAGCTGCTTATACAGCCCTATAAAGTGGTGATAATGTGGTCTTGGGAGGCAGCTGGAGCAGCCTTTTTGACAGCCAAAAAGCTGCTCCTGGCCAATGTACTAATCTTGAGGGTAGACTGAACTTCTGCCTATGTCTGTGTTTGGGGCATGGCAGAGCTGGGGCATCATGGAAGTAATCAGGGTTGACCCAAGAAAGGGCTAGCAGCAATTTGGAGTGAGAGGGACAATACCTGGAAACCTCAGAACTCTGTGGGACCCTTGAAGTCCCTGAAGAGGCACTTGGTCTTCTTACAGTCCCCAAAAATGGGGGCTTCAGGCATTTATTTAGACATGAAGAAAACAGTGATCTCAGGAGACTAGAAAATTCAGGTTACTCAGGTTACAGGTTCTGTATTCATTGAAAGACAAATAGAAGGACTAGGTCTACCTAGGCAGAGGTGGACAAGGGCACCTGTCTGTGGGGGAGGCTCATGTAGTCTGCAAACCAATCAGAAGTCCTACTGGCCCAGATGTGTCTGTGTATGCAGCTGTTCTAAAATAAAGATCTGATCAACACTCTTTGTCGTTGCACGTGGTAGTACTCAGAAGTCAGTGCCACAAATGGATTTCTCATCAAAGTGCCTACTCTCTCAGAGCAAGATTCTGATGTCCCCCATATTCCTGTGTCATCCAAACCCTTCCACTACCAGGAAGGCCAAGTTATTAGCAGGGCAAAGAAGATATCACCTAGGAAAGATATTCCTGGTTAGTGTTCACCTATCTTTAATTACACATCGCCAAATATCTAGGAAATACCCAAACTTCTCATTACTTAGGCCACTATCAGATGATAGGTAGATAGGTAGGTAGATGATAATTTTTTTTTTTTTTTTTTGAGAGTCTCACTCTGTTGCCCAGGCTGGAGTGCAGCTGAACAATCTCGGCTCACTGCAATCTCCACCCCATGAGTTCCAGCAATTCTCCTAACTCAGCCTCCCCAGTAGCTGGGACTACAGGTAGGCACCACCATGCCCAGCTAATTTTTGTATTTTTAGTAGTGATGGGTTTTTACCATGTTGGACAGGCTGGTCTTGAACTCCTGACCTCAGGTGATCCACCCGCCTTGGCCTCCCAAAGTGCTGGGGTTATAGGCATGAGCTACCATACCCGGCCTAATATATAATTTAGTAGAATACTTTATCCTTGTGGTACCTTAGAAGTTAAAAACAATTGTCATTTGCTTGCCTTTATTTTTCTTTCTTTTTAGGAAGCAAACTAAAGGGCAGAGGCTGTAACTCTTTATGGCTCTTGACCAGAACAAATGCACTTAACATGACCTCTGTTTGTGATTAACAACAAAGGGACTGGTCCTGTACCACCAGAGAACAGCTGAGCTCCAAATCCACCCCCATTCCCACCCCAAGAGAGTGGTGACTTGCCCACATTTAAACATCACAGTGTAATGAGTAGTTTCACATATGGCTATAAACTAATGCCCCAGGCACTGCTTTATCTTACTAGGATTGAATGTCTATAGACTTCTATTGGAGTTTGGTTTCAATTATCAGCAAAGGACATACTTAAAAAAAAAATAAGCCATGAAATAGTCTGTGGTTCAGTTTTGTCAAACATTACACCATAGAGATTTTCACTTTAGATTTCTAGCATTCACAAAAAAAGACAGAACATCGAACATTATGCTTCCTCATGCAAGAACACCTAAGAAAGAGAGTTGCCAAAAAAATTAAACCTGAATCTGATCAGGCTTCTAGATGGCCAATTTACAGGAAAAACAAAGGACAGGGCAACATGTTAAACACCATGAGGTCAATAAGCAAAAACCAGACTGTAAGAAACTCTCCAAGACCAATGACTCAATTTCTTCAGCAAATAAATTACAAATAAAAATAAACAAATCGAAAAGCATAACCTCGGGATTGAGAGAAGCTTAAAATACATATCAAGTGTGAAATAAAGCATGGATTCACACCATCAAGTTAAAAATTGTAACATTTATGAGATTAGAACACTGGCTAGTTATCTGATATCAAGAAAGAATTATGTTTTAGTTGTAACAATGATACAGACAGGAGGTAGGGAAATACTAGGTAAAAGAGGATGGTTCCCTGTCAAAGGCTCCACCCTCAAGTGTGGAAACCAGGGCCCTAAATGAGAACAGTTATCCCTGTTTTCCTGCCCAAGTGTTGCCTTTTTGTTCCACCTCACTCCTCCTATCCTGTGCCCAAATAAACTCTAGACCTCAGCTGGCAAAGAAGCAGCTGAACATTGACAGAAGAAGCAACTGAACATTGGACACTACGGATAGATGTGGCTTAACTTCAGATTGCATGACTATGGCGAGGAGCTCAGCTGCAGGGGGCTGGGCTTCACGGAAAGATCACCTGCTCCATCCCCTTTCCAGCTCTGCTTCTGCCGAGAGCCACTTCCACTACTTAATAAAATTCTCCACATTCAACACCTTTCAGAACTTTTGTGTGACCTAATTCTTCCTGGACTCTGGACAAGAATTCAAGATACAGGAACCCAAAAAGGCTATCACATTGACTCTTCACTGAACCCAAAAAGGCTGTCAGATTGACTGTGCACTTAGGCTGTCCCTGGGCCGCAAAGCTAAAAGAGCATTAATTGTAACACACCTCTAGACACTGCCATGGGGCCGGAATGCAAAAGTACTTGCCCTGATCCAGGCATCCACTTGCCTGCATGCTCCTTCCCATGAGGGGCTGAGCCCAGTGGGTTCCAGTGAGTGAAGTTTGTTGCTGCCAGTGCCGAAGTGGCTAGCTGGTCCCAGAGCCAGTGCACTCTAGTTCCCATCTGTGAAAGGGTCAAGGGAACTTGACCTTCCAACTCAATAACTGTATTTGTGGTTATGTTTTTTAAAAGTGTCCTTGAGTCGGGCACGGTTGCTCACACCTGTCATCCCACCACTTTGGGAGGCCGAGGCAGGTAGATCACGAGGTCAGGAGTTTGAGACCAGTCTGGCCAATATCCTGAAACCCTGTCTCCACAAAAAATTAGCCTGGTGTGGTGGTGTGCGCCTGTAATCCCAGCTACTTGGCAGACTGAGGCAGAAGAATTCCATGAACCCTGGAGGCGGAGGTTGCAGTGAACCAACATCACTTCATTGCACTCCAGCCCAGGCAACAGTGCAAGACTCCTTCTCTAAATAAATAAAATAAAATAAAATAAAAACGTAAAAGTGTCCTCATCTTTTAGCAATACATACTGAAATGCTATGTCTGGAATAACATAGAAAAGAAGAAAATAACAATGGGTACATATGAAACAAGATTGATCATGGGAGGATAATTATTGAAGCTGAGTATATGGGATTGCATATACTTTTGTAAGTTTTTCCATTTCTATAAGAAAGTTTAAAAAAATATATGTGTAGTTAATGTGTAACAGTGTAAATTCTGGTATTCAGACACATGGTGAATCCCCTCTCCCTGAGGCATTTCCCCACTATCACCCTGAGACTACTCCAAAAAGTCACAAAGTCTATGTGGATGAGCACTTTACTTGTGTAAGAAACAGTAAACCACTAACATAAGACCAACAAAAAACAACCAGGCATTTGTCTGGTATTTATTCTTTTTAATCCTCACTCTGTGTTAGATAACTTAAGTGAAACGGAATAAATTTAAAACACTCACACTCATATTGTTAGAAATTCACCTTCCCAATCCACCTTTTGCTTACTGAGATACAGTCAGTCCCACAATATGGCTGCTGTCCCAGCCCAAACTGCCACTAAATGCAGAGTTGTAGTTACCAAAAACTACTGAACTCCTGAATGGTATAAGGAAAAGCAATAGTCAGAAGAATGCAAATGACTTTCTTCTTCCCATCCAACTCTTGTTCCTTCCTCCTAAAGGAGGAAAAGAGAAAGAATATCAACAGGCAGAAACTGAGATGAACAAAACTACTCATCACTACAAAGCTCTGTGATCTTTCTCATCTTGTCCCTGAAAAAAAACTGCCCCCTGGCATGAAGCTATGTCTGCCCAAGGCTAAACAGAGACACATAAAAGAAGAGACAAATATGCATTAACTAGCTGGGTAGACTGCCCTTAAGCACCCAGTGAAAGGCCTGAAAGGAAAATGAAGAATCGTTTAAGGTGGGCCTTGAGGTTAGCAATAAAAGGAATCAAAAATGAAATCTCACGTGGTGCCCTTAAAACTGATGTGTTTAGTGAAGAAGGAAAAAAAAAAAAAACAAAGGAGAAAGGTGCTCCTGATAAATTTCTGATCATTCACCTGTAATTTTTCAGAGGCCCTAGGGGCTTATTTCCCACATTAGGTCAAAAGCAATAGATTAGCTCACTTCTTCATGGTTGCAGTGAGCACTAAACACACTCAGTCTCATGTGTGCCTGATTCTCCCACGTCTAACTGCTCATTGCTTGCTGCTTTGCCCAACACCCCTCTTAAGATTAATCAGAAATGATACTTTTTTCAAGGTTATTGTACCCCATCTACCCTTCTTTCAATAACAGCTCATAAAGTAGCCAAAATTACCATAAAATGTTATTTATGCATTCAGTAAATAATAAGTGCCAATTACATTCAAGCTACACTAGGTTCCACAAGAAATATAATGAAGAAGAAGAAACTGAGCTCTGCGCTGGAGGTTCCAAATTTGTTTCAAAAATTTTTATGACTTCTGGGGTGAGATGGCGAAGTGAAGTCAAGTATCTCCTTTCCCTAAAACCCAATGAATAAACAACACTACCATGGAAACTTGAAATCCAGCAAACAAAACAAAATATACTAGCAGTAATGAAACAAAAGAAGGGATTTAACTTCAGGCCATAATCTTTGAAGAGTAGCATTCAGTGAAAGTGAGAGATAACAGATCCCAAGAATCACTGCTCAAGCAATTCACTCTCTCTCTCTATTCTCCCAGAGTGTGATGGGATTTGGGAGACGGTGAAGAAACAAAATACTGAAAAATCTCAGCAACACTCCCTGTGACTGCCTGATGGGTTCTTCGTGCCTGCTGCACAAACAAAATCAACTCATGGCATTGCAGTAAAAGTTTAACTGACATGAGGCCAGCCACACCATGTGAAAGATGGAGTTATTATTCAAATAATTCTCCTTGAAATCTTCAAAGTTAGGGGTTTTACAAAGGCAGTTAGAAGGAAAGGGTGGGAGTGGTGAGGCACTGGGCACTTGCTTCTGATTGGTTGGGTCAGAGATGAAATCATAGGGAGTTGAAGCTGTCCTCTTGCTCTGAGATGCTGTTGGGTGGGGCCACAGAAGGAGTTGGCCATCAAGGTGGAGCACTGTTAACCAGCTCAGTGCTCTCTTGGTACCCAGGTCCTTGTCCAGCATTCAGGAAGAATCATGTCACACAGACTTGAAGATGGTAAAGGTGGGGATTTTATTGAGTGGTGGAGGTGGTGCTCAGTAGGATGGATGGGGAGCTGGAAAGGGAATGGGGTGGGAAGATGATCTTCCTCTGGAGCTTGGATGTCCAGCAGCAGATCTCCTCTCCAACCACCCCAGCTGAATTTTTCTTGGTGTTCAGAAGCTCCTTTTCTTCTCTCTGCTGTGCCAATCTACTATTCTTCTGTTCTTCTGTTTGTCTCCTCATCTTCTGTGGATCCTGGGGTTTGGGGTTTATACAGGTACAGGATAGGGGGGTGTGGCAGTCCAAAAGGCAACTTTTGGACATGAAAACATAATGCCTGTTCCCATTAGGGCCATGGGTTTCTATGCTTGTGGGTGGAGTCTTTGCCAGGGAACCACCCTCTTCTACCCAGTATTTCCCTGTCTCCTGTCCATATCACTGGACGTGTCTGTGAGGATGTTGCCAAAAGAGATTACCATTTGAGTTAGTGACCTGGGAGAGGCAGACCCACCCACGATCTAGGCAGGACGACATAATCACCTGCCAGAGCGGCAAGGATAAACCAAGCAGAAGAACTCAAAAAGACTAGACTTGCTGAGTCTTCTAGTCTTCTGGACTACTTCTTCCTTCCGTGCTAGATGCTTCCTGCCCTCAAACATCAGACTTCAAGTTCTTCAGCTTTTGGATTCTTGGACTTAGACCAGTGGTTTGCCAGGGGCTCTAAGACCTTTGGCCACAGACTGAAGATTGCACTGTTGGCTTCTCGACTTCTGAGGTTTTGGGACTTGGACTGATTTACCACTGACTTCTTTGCTCCTCAACCTGCAGATGGCTTTAGCTTGTGATCATTTGAGTCAATTCTCCTTAATAAACTCCCTTTCACATATACATATATCCTATTAGTTCTGTCCCTCTAGAGAGCCCTAATACAATAGGATACACAATCCCTCTAGAGAACCCTGACTAATACAATAAGATACACACATCCCCAAAACCAAAACCAAATTTTCTCTCCAATTAACACTCAAAACAAGAAAAATATGTAAACTGTGTATACGAACAAAGCTTTTTTCTTTTCCTTGAGACAGGGTCTTGCTCTGTTGTCCAGGCTGGAGTGTAGTAGCACAATCACAGCTCAGTGCAGCCTCAACCTCCTAGGCTCAAGGAATCCTCCCACTGCGGCCTCCTGAGTAGATGGGACCACAGGTGCACACTACCACACATGCTAATTTTTTTTTATTTTTTGTAAAGACAGGGTCTTCCTAACAGCCCAGGCTGGTCTTGAACTCCTGGGCTCAAATGACCCTCTCACCTTGGCCTCCCAAAGTGATGACATTTACAGGCATTAGCCACCATGCCCAGAATGCATAAAGTTCAGAAATGGAAAAAAAGTGTGAGCAAGTATTTTTATATTCAGCCAAACTATGTTCAAGTATAAAGACAACAACAGACACTTTCAGACATGCAGCAGCTTCAGTACTTCCTGAAAAAGTCACTTGATTCCAAAATCTAGCTAACCAAGAGATAAGTGTGAAGCTCTAGTAAAAAGTCTGATAAGAAGAAATGAATCCATTAATACTTAGAAATAAAGCTAATCAACAGTGTGAAGTATGTTTACAAAAGGGAAATGTTATGCATTTCAATAATAAAAATGAATAATCAGAGAGAAACATAAGGGTGACATTTCCTCCTCCTCCTTTACTTTTTAGATGCTAAATTAAGAAACTGAGATTTAAATATCCTCTTTAAAATTAAGTTACCAAGGAAAAAGACAATATTAATAAGGAGAAAATATATATGATAATTTTCTCATTAATTTCAGTAAGTAGGCAATAGATAATTGATAAACTGCTAAATGGATGCTAAAACCACTATAAAGTTATCAAATAGATGTCTAAAAGACCTGAAAATAAACTATAAGTCTTTGACATTACCACAAGAAAAGCACACTTACTCATATCAACATACATACAAACATCAAACAAAAAGACAATCTATGGAGTAAGAGGATGAGTGGAGGTGGTGATGAGGGGACATTAAGAACAGAAAATATAAGGTAAATATCTATTCCATCAATAAACATAGGATTCTTTAATAAGGTAAAAACATAGAAAAAAACAAATCTATAGATTTCCACATATAAAACAAGCTGTTCAAGAGCCTATGACTCGGAAACTTTAAAAGTAAAAAAAAAGAAGTCAAATATAAATGAGGTAAATTGTAACAAGGCCAAAAAGAGTCATAATATTAATATAAGAAAAGAGTAAATTAAAAACTATCAAAGAACATAAAGGGTTACTTTACACTCAACAACAGTAATTGGGCAATTACTATGCACCAGATACTATTCTATGCACTGTTAGAATGGCCAAAGTTTAAATCAATAATAAGCTTATAAATCCTTCAATATCAAAAACAATGTGTCAAAATTCATAAAAGCATAAACTTGTAGAAGAAATCAACAAAACACAATAAAAGTAAAAAACACTGTCAGCTAAGACAGAACAAGGTAACAAAATAAGAAATATGTGATACAATAAAAAGGTGAACCCATTAGATGCACATCAATAAGTGTATATTTAACATAAAACTTATTTTCAAGCACTAATGGGATATTTTAATTTTAAAAATAAAGAATACATTAAGCCACAAAGTAAAGCCTCAATACGTTCCAAGAAAATGAAATGTGAACAATCTTCCCTGACCACAGTACAAATATTAATAATGAAAAGAAGAAACCTAGCCACCTGAAAATATTAAAACTCTTTTAGATCTTGATGTGAAGCAAAAAGTCAAAACTGAAATTACAGAGTAAATAAAAATAACAATATTGAAGATACTACCAAGCAAAAAACTTAAGAAGGTTGGGTCAAGACAAAACCTTATAGAATTAAACATTTTACCAAGCAAATGATAATAAAAACAAAATTTTAAAATATTCTATTCAAAAAGGTAGAAATAGATCAATAAAATAAGCATAAGGAAAGTATAAAAAAAATATAAAAGCAGAAACTGATGAATAGAAAAACAGTACATAATTAAAGGTGTAGTTCTCTGGGGACAAAACGAAAAATAAAATTATCAAGAAAAAGAGAAAAATACAAAATTAAAAATAGAAAAGAAACAGATGTATAAAAATTTAAAATTATAACTACTTTGAAAATCTCAAAAATAGTAAATTATATTACTTGTTATAATGATAATTATAAAATGAATGTTTTCTTAAATATAAATAACAAAAATTAAATCCAAAAGAAACAGAAAACTTAGGTAGACATATAATAATAGAAGAAATTCAGAATATTGAAAAAAAAAGCTAGCCCTCAAAAAGCCACAGGCTCAGGTGGTGTTAATAATAAATTCTTCCAGACCTTCAAAGAACAGATAATTCCAATGCAATTTATGTTTTCCAGGTCATGACAGAAGAAAAAATTTCAAATCACTTAAAGTAACAAAATATTCCTACCAAACAGGATAAAAGTAGCACAGAAAAAGAAAACTACAATCAACCTCACTTAAGAATACTTGTATAAAAATGATAAATTAAAAATCAGTCAATACCAGCACTTTGGGAGGCCGAGGCGGGTGGATCACGAGGTCAAGAGATTAAGACCATCCTGGTCAACATGGTGAAACCCCGTCTCTACTAAAAATACAAAAAATCAGCTGGGCATGATGGCGCGTGCCTGTAATCCCAGCTACTCAGGAGGCTGAGGCAGGAGAATTGCCTGAACCAGGGAGGCGGAGGTTGCGGTGAGCCGAGATCGTGCCATTGCACTCCAGCCTGGGTAACAAGAGCGAAACTCCGTCTCAGAAAAAAAAAAAAAAAAAAAATCAGTCAATAGGAGAATCTTGGGTTAGAGGCGGAGCAAAATGATCAAATAGAAGCTTCCACTGGTAGTGCCCTACAGCAACACCAAACTGAAAAATTATCCACGTAAAAAAGCACCTTCACAAGCACCTAAAATCAGGTGAGTGATCACAATACCAGTTTTTTAACTTCATGTTACTGAAAGAGGCACTGAAGAGGGTAGGAAAGATAATCTTGAATTGCTGATGCCACCTTTCCTCCCTTCTCCCAGCAGCAGTCATGTGGCCCAGAGACAGAATCTGTGCACTTGAGAGAGGGAGAATGCAGTGATTAGAGAAATTTTCATTGGAACTCAGTGCTGCCCTGTCACAGTGGAAAGTAACACCAGGCAGAACTCAGCCAGCACCCATGGAGGGAGCATTTTAGAACAACCATGCCAGGGGGAAATTGCACCTCCCAGTGATAGGAACTTGAGTTCTGGCAAGCCTCACCACCATGAACTAAAGTGCTCTGGGGTTCTAAAGAAATCTGAAAGGCAGTCTAGGCCACAAAGACTGCAATTCCTGGGAAAGTCCTGATGCTGTGTTGAGCTCAAAGCCAGTGGACTTGGAGAGTATTCAACCTCGTAACACATCAGCCAGGGCCGAGAGTGTGCCACTCCTCTTCCAACCCCAGGCAGTGCAGCTCATAGCTCCTCAAGAGACTCTTTCCTTCTGCTTGAGGACAGGAGAGGGAAGAGGAAAGAGGACTTTATCTTACAACTTGGATACCAGCTCAGCCATAGTAGGATAGGGCACCAGGAAGAGTCCAGAGGCCCTATCTCCTCTATGACATTTCTAGACACACCCTGGGCCAAAAAGAAACCTGCTGCCTTAAAGGGAAGGACCCAGTCCTGACAGGATTCATCACTTGCTTATTAAAGAGCACTTTGGCCCTGAATATTCAGCAGTGGTACCCAGGCGGTATTTGCAGTGGGCCTTGGGTAAGATTCAAAGGCATGCTGGCCTCAGGTGTGACCCAGAATGTTCCTAACTGTGGTGGCAATGGGGAGGGATTCCTTCTGCTTGAGAAGAGAGAAAAGAGTAAAGGAGACTTTGTCTTGCAGCTCAGGCAGCAGCTCAACCTCAGTATGGTAGAGCAGCAAGAGGGACCTTGGGGTCCTCAGTTCTAGGCCTCGGCTCTTGGATGGCATTTCTGGACCTGTCCTGGGCCTGAGGGGAGCTTACTATCCTGAAGGGAGGGTCCCAGGCCTGGCAGTATTCATCATAAGCTGAATGAAGAACATTTGGGCCTTGAATGAACATTGGCTGTAGCCAGGTAGTTCTTGCTGTGGCCTGGGCAGTGGTGGCCAAGGAAGATTCCTCTGCTATAAAAAGGGCCCTCCCTTTTCATAGAGTGGGAAGGACTTTGTCTTGTGGCTTGGGTGCCAGCTCAGCCTCAGTATAATAGAACACCAGGTACATCCCTAAGGTTTCTGACTCAGGCTCTGGCTTCCAGACAGCATCACTGAGCCCACACAGGACCAGGGGGAAGTTGCTGCCCTAAAGAGGAGGACACAAGCCTGGCTGGCTTCACCTGCTGACAGTAAAGTCCTAGGGCCTTGACTGAATGTCGGCAGTAGCCAGGCAGTGGTTACTGTGGGCCTTGGGTAAGACCCAGTACTGTGCTGGCTTTAGGCTGACCCTGCATAGTCCAGTGGTGGTAGCCATAGGGGCACTTGTGTCACCCGTCTCCCAACTCTAGGCAGCTGGGGGGGGGAGAAGGGAGGGAGCGAGAGAGAGAGAGAGACAGACAGACAAACAGACTCTGTTTGGGAGAAAGCAAGGGGAGAGAACAAAAATCTGTTCCTGGCAATCCAGAGAATTCTTCCAGATCTTATCTAAGACCACCAAGGTGGTACCTATATGAGTCTGCAAGAACCACAGTGTCACAGGGCTTAAAGTGCCCCCTGATGAAGATATGGCTGTTGTGACCAAAAACTTAGATCACAACACCCAAGTCCCTTTGAATACCTGGAAAGCCTTCCCAAAAAGGACAAATACAAGCCCAAACTGTGAAGACTACAATAAATACCTAATTCTTTAATACCTAGCCATCAACAAACACCCATAAATATCGAGACCATCCAGGAAAATATAACCTAACCAAACAAACTAAATAATGTACCAGGGGTAATCTGGGGAGACAGAGATATGCGACCTTTCAGACAGAGAATTCAAAATAGCTGTACTGAGGAAACTCAACAAAATTCAAGGTAATACAAAGAAGGAATTCAGAATTCTATCAGATAAATTTAATGGAGATTGAAATAATTTAAAACAATCAAGCAGACATTCTGGCATGGAAAAATTCAATTGACATACTAAAGAATTCATCAGAGTCTCGTAACAGCAGAATTGATGAAGCAGAAGAAAGAATTAGTAAGCTTGAAGACAGGCTATTTGAAAACATCAAGTTAGAGTAGACAAAAGAAAAATGAATGAAAAACAAAAAAACAAGACAGCATACCTATAAGATCTAGAAAGCAGCCTCAAAAGGGCAAATGTAAGAGTTATTGGCCTTAAAGAGAAGGTAGAAAGAGAGATGTGGTAGAAAGTTTATTCAAAGGGATAGTAAGAGAGAAATTCCTAAACCTAGAGGAAGATATCAATATTCAAGTACAAGAATACTATAGAACACCGAGCAGATTTAACCCAAAGAAAACCACCTCAAGACATTTAGTAAACAAACTGCAAAAGGTGAAAAATAAAGAAAGGATTCTACAAGCAGCAGGAGAAATGAAACAAGTAATAGACAAGTAATATACAAAGGAGCTCCATCCAGTACATCTGGCAGCAGACTCCTCAGTAGAAACCTTACTGGGGAGAAGAGAGTGACATGGCATTATTTAAAGTGCTGAAGGGAAAAAAAACTTTCATCCTAGAATAGTATATCCATCCAAAATATCCTTCAAACAGGAAGGAAAAATGAAGACTTTCCCAGACAAAGCTGAAGGAGCTGGTCAGTACCAGAAATGACCTACAAGAAATGCTAAAGGGAGTTCTTCAATCTGAAAAAAAGGATGTCAATAAGCAAGAAAAAATTATCTGAAGGTATAAAACTCACTGATAATAGTAAGCACACAGAAAAACAGAATATTATAACACTGTAGTTGTGGTGTGTAAACTACTCATATCTTGTGTAGAAATACTAAAAGATGAATGGATCAAAAATTAAAGCTACAACTTTTCAAGACATACATAGCACAATAAGACATACATAGAAACAACAAAAAAAGCAGGGAGATGAAGTTAAAGTGTAGAGTTTTCATTAATTTCTCTTTGCCTGTTTGCTTACAAGATCACTGTTATCAGCTTATTAATAAAATAATGGATTATACGATATTATTGGTAAGCCTCATGGTAATCACAAATCAAAAAACATAACAGATACACAAAAAATAAAAAGCAAGTAATTAAAACATACCACCAGAGAAAATCACCTTCACTAAAAGAAGAAAAAAAGGAAAGAAAGACATAAACCCCCAAAAATCAAAAAATACAACAAAGGACAAAATGGCAGGATTAAGTCCTTATCAATAATAATATTGAATATAAATGAACTAAACTCTCCAATCAAAAGACAGAGTGGCTGAATAGATTTTTTAAAATAACCTAATGATCTGTGCCTACAAGAAACCTACTTCACTTATCAAGGCATACAGAGACTGAAAATAAACTACTTTGGCTTCTATTTCAGTGGGAAAAAAGATGTTCTATGCAAATGGAAGCCAAAAAGACCAGGAGTAGTTGTACTTATACTAGACAAAATAGACTTTAAGACAAAAACTATGAAGAGACAAAGAAGGTCATTATATAATGTCAAAGGGGTTAATTCAGGGAAAGGATATAACAAATGTAAATATATGCACCTGACATTGAAGCACTCTGATATGTAGAACAAATATTAAAGCTAAAGAGAAAGAGAGGCTCTAGGAAACTAATAGCTAGAGATTTCAATGCTTTGCTTTAAGCATTGAACAGATCATCCAGACAGAAAATCAACAAAGAAACATTGGACTTCATCTGCACTACAGACCAAATAGGCCTAATAGACAGTAACAGAACATTTCATACAACGGCTGCAGAATATACATTTTCCCCAGCATATGGATCATTCCCAAGGGTAGATCATATGTTAGGCCACCAAATCAATCTTAAAAAATTCAAAAGAATTAAAATTATATCAAGCACCTTCTCCAACCATGATGAATTAAAACTAGAAATCACTAACAATAGGAATTTTTAAAACTGTACAAACACACGGAAATTAAACAATGTTTCTGAATGACCAGTGGGTCAATGAAGAAATTAAGAAGGAAACTTAAAAAATGTATTGTAATAAATGATAACAGAAACACTACAAAACCTATGGGATACTGTGAAAGCAGTACTAAGACGAAAGGTTATAGCTATAGGTGCCTACATCGAAAAAGTAGACAAACCTCAACTAAACAACTTAATGATGTATCTTAAAGAGCTAGAAAAGTGGCTGGGGACAGTGACTCAGACCAGTAATACCAGAACTTTGGGAGTCCGAAGCAGGCAGATCGCTTGAGGTCAAGAATTTGAGACCAGCCTGGCCAACATGTTGAAACTTCATCTCTATTAAAATACAAAAATTAGCCAAGTGTGGTGGCATACACCTGTAATCCCAGCTACTTGGGAGGCTGAGGGAGGAGAATCACTTGAACCTGGAAGGCAGAGTTTGCAGTGGGCCAAGATTGTGCCACTGCACTACAGGCTGGGAGACAGAGGAAGACTGCATCTCAAGAAAAAAAACAAAAAAACAACAACAAAAAAAAAACAGAACTAAAAAAGCAAGAGCAAACTGAAACCAAAATTACTAGAAGAAAAGAAATATAAAGATCAGAGCAGAAAGAAATAAAATTGAAATAAAAAAAGTCAAGGAAACAAAAAGTTTGTTTTTTGAACAGATAAATAAAATTGACAAACCTTTAGCCAGACTAAAAAAAA
>NW_016107425.1:193191-202901 GCF_001604975.1 Cebus imitator | reverse complement strand
AAAGTATAAACAAGATAAACCACTAGCTACATTAAAAAAAAAAAAAAGAAGACTCAAATAAGTAAAATAAGAGATGAAAAGGAGACATTACAATTGATATCAATGAAATCCAAATGACCATTAGTGGCTACTATGAGTAACTATATATCAATAAATTGGAAAAATCTAGAGGAAATGGATAAGTTCCTAGACATATATGACCTACAAGATAAAACCATGAAGAAATCTAAAACCTAAATAGACAAACAACAGGTAATGAGATCAAAGCCATAAAAAACTTTCCCAACAAAGAAAATCCTGGAACCTGACTGCTTCACTGATGAATTTTACCAAATATTCAAAGAACTAACAACAATCCTGCTCAAGCTATTCTGAAAAACAGAGGAGGAGGGAATACATCCAAACTCATTTAGACCAATATTACCCTGATACCAAAACCTGACAAAGGTACATCAAAAAAGGAAAATTATAGGCTAATATTCCTGATGAACATAGAAACAAAACTCCTCAAAAAACTACTAGCAAACCAAATTCAACAATGCATTAAAAATATTATTCACCCTGACCAAGTGGGATTTGTCCCAGAAATGCAAGGATGGTTCAACATATGCAAATCAATCAGTGTAATATATCACATAAACAGAATGAAGGAAAAAAATCATAGGATCATTTCAATTCATGCTGAAAAGGCATTTGATAAAATTCAACATCCCTTCATGATAAAAATCCTCAAATAACTGGGAATAGAAGGAACATAAAGGAATATAAATTAGTACAACCACAATGGAGAACAGTATGGAGGTTCCTCAAAAAAACTAAAAATAGAACTACTGTATGTTTCAGTAATCTCACTGCTAGGTATACCCCAAAGGAAAGGCTATCAGTATATTGAAGGACTATCTGCACTCCCATGTTTATTGTAGCACTATTCACAATAGCCAAGATTTGGAAGCAACCTAAGTGTCCATCAACAGATGAATGGATAAAGAAAATCTGGTTCATATATACAATGGAATATTATTCAGCCATAAAAAGAATGAGATCCTGTCATTTGCAACAACATGGATGGAACCACCAGACACAAAAAGACAAACTTTGCATGTTCTCACTTATTTGTGAAAGCTAAAAATTAAAACAATTGAACTCATGGAGACAGAGTAGAAGGATAGTTACCAGAGACTGGGAAGGGTAGTGGTGGTGGGAAGTAGGGATGGTTAATGGATACAAAAAAATAAAATGAATATGGTCTGGTATTTGATAGCACAAGATGACTACAATCAACAATAATTTATTGTACATTTAAAAATAAAAGAGTATAATTAGATTGTTTGTAATACAAAAAAATGATAAATACTTGAGGTGATGGATGCCCCATCTACCCTGATGTGATTATTTTGCATTATAATATCAAAATTTACATCAGAATCTCATATACCTGTATCAAAATCTCATGTAGCCCATAAATATATATACCTATTATGTACCCATAAAAAATAAAAATCAAAAACAAACATAAAACCATAGAAAAAAATCAGCCAATAGAATTTACCAAAGATATTGCAACATTAGGGAATATATTACCCTGATTTTCCCATTAATATGTCAAAGTATAAAACAACATTAAAAATAGATGTCCAAAATAAATGTGGTAAGTTTCAATATCCATTTTAATTTTCAGACCATTAGAAAAATTCAAATGGATTAATTCCTTTCTAGTATTTAAATAGCACAGAAACATATCACTTAAACCAAACATCAACATCTTAGTTAATAGTGGATTTCTACAACCATTGCTAATAAAATTTAAAAAGACAAGTATCTCTTATAATCACTATATAATTTTGCATTGTTTTTGAAGCATTAGCCACTGCAATTAGACGAAAAAAGAATAGAAAACACTATGAAGATGGTGAAAATAAATAGTGGAATGACTGATTCTTGGAAAATCAAAGTTTAACAACAAAAAACATTAATTCATTGAGGAACTGAGTATAAAGAAATCAAACATTTCAAAATATGTTTTTCTATATGTAAAAAGTAATCAGGCAGAAAGAAAATACCACTTTCATAGGAATTAAGAGAGTAAAACGCCCAAAGCTAAATCTAACAAGAACAGAGCAGAATATATAAAGCAAAATCTTAAGTGAATGAATTAAATGAAGAGACTTTAAAAATCCAAAACGATTTACCTTATTCTTGGATAGGAAACTTTACTGTGAAGATGTCAATTCTTCCTAAATTTAGTCTGAAAGTAAATTTTTTTTTTCTTTTTTGAGACAGAGTCTCGCTCCGTCGCCCAGGCTGGAGTGCAACGGCATGACCTCAGCCCGCTGCATCCTCCGCCTACCAGGTTCAAACAATTCTCCTGCCTCAACCTCTCAAGTAACTGAGATTACAGGTGCATGCCACCATGCCTAGCTAATTTTTTTGTATTTTAGTAGAGACGGGTTTCATCATGTTACCCAGGCTGGTCTGGAACTCCTGAGCTCAGACAATCCACATGCCTCAGCGTCCCAAAGTGCTAGGATTACAGGAGTGAGCCACTGCACCTGACTATTATAGTTTTTTAAAATAATTTGACAAAATGATATTAAACTTCATTAGAAAATTAAATACATGAGGGCTGGGTACAGTGGCTCACACCTGTAATTTCAGCACTTTGGGAGGCTGAGGCAGACGGACCACTTGAGGTCAGGAGTTTGACTATCTGGCCATCATCTCTACTGAAAATAGAAAACTTAGCTGGGCGTGGTGGCAGGTGCTTGTAATCCCAGCTACTCAGGAGGCTGAGGCAGGACAATAACTTGAACCTGGGAGGCAGAGATTGCAGTGAGCCAAGATCATGCCACTGCACTCCATCCTGGGCAACAGAGTGACACTTTGTCTTTAAAACACACACACACACACACACACACACACACACACACACACACACACACGTGAAAACTTTTAAAAAGAATAATTGAGAACATAATCTGACCAGACACTAAAACATGTTGTACTGCTACAGTAATTAAAACATTATGCTACAGAGGTAGCTATAAGTAGTCAGATAGTTAGAACTCAGAAGTAGACTCAAATACACAAAGCAATAGAATTTATGATAAAGATCACCTTTCAAATAGGGAAAAGGTGGACTAAATAATACTGTTCAATAAATAATGCTGGCTTAATTTGCTGGCTGTTAAAAAAGAAGTTAAGCCAGATTGTTACCTCATTTCTTTCTCCAAAATAGAGCACGGTGGCTCAAATTTAAAAAAAATAAATAAATAAATAGGTGGCCGGGCGCGGTGGCTCAAGCCTGTAATCCCAGCACTTTGGGAGGCCGAGGCGGGTGGATCACGAGGTCAAGAGATCCAGACCATCCTGGTCAACATGGTGAAACCCCGTGACTACTAAAAATACAAAAAAAATCAGCTGGGCATGGTGGCGCGTACCTGTAATCCCAGCTACTCAGGTGGCTGAGGCAGGAGAATTGCCTGAACCCAGGAGGTGGAGGTTACGGTGAGCCGAGATCGTGCCATTGCACTCCAGCCTGGGTAACAAGAGCGAAACTCCATCTCAAAAAAAAAAAGGTAAATACATTATAGTCTTGGTGTAGGCAAGAAATATTTTCAAGTAGAATAGAAAACTAAAAATCCATAAGAAAAAAACTGATAAACATAATTTTATACAAGTAAAAAACTTCTTTAAAACCCTAGAAATTATTTTAAGTACTAATATTTTTCCAAAAAATAACTAGAAAAGAAGGTTTGCATCAGGAGCTAATCTTCTCATTATATCAAGAGCATATGCAATAAGAAAAGAAACAACCCAACAGAAAAAAATTCGAATGTATGACATAAAAGATGCTAAATCTCACTAACAAATTTTAAAGTGCAAATCAAAATAATGAAATACTATTTGTCTCCTATCATACTGTCAAGATTTTTAAGTTTCGTAATAGCGTTAAGAAGCATCTGGAGAAATAAGCACTCTGAGACAACATGAGTGAAAGTGTAAACAATGTTTTTTGTTTTTTAAGACGGGGTTCACCATGTTGGTCAGGCTGGTCTTGAACTCCCGACCTCAGGTGATCTGCCCGCCTTGGCCTCCAAAGTGCTTGGATTACAGGCATGAGTCACCACGCCCAGCCAAACAATGTTTTTGAGGAATTAGTCAAAATCTACCAACTGCCCATATCCTTTGTCTCTGTAATTCTACTGATAGGCATTTAGTTCACATATATAATCCAAAAAGCACACTTAGATTCATATTAACATATCATAAAAGAAAAACCATTTGATCATCTCCATCTATGCAGAAAAAGCATTTGGAAGAAAATTCAACATATATTCAAAATTTAAAAACAACAAAAAAACCTCTCAACAGACTAGAAAGTGAAAGGAACTTCTTCATCTGGTACAGGGATCTAGGAAAAACCAAGAGTTAACACCACACTTAATGGTGAAAAACTACATGCTTTCATCTTAAGATCAGAAACAAGGCAAGAATGTCTGCTCTCATCACTTATATTGAATACTGTGATGAAGCCAGAATAATGGGGCAAGAAAAAGAAAATGTAAAAGTCCATATTAGAGAGGAAGAAGTAAAATGGGCTTAATTTGCAGATGACATGATTATCTATTTAAAAATCTGATGGAATTTATAAAAACTTTACAAGAACTAATCAGTGAGTTTATCAAAATTACAGGATACAAGGTCAGTATTTTACATTCAATTGTATTTCTACATACTAGAAAGTAAAACTTTTCAACAGTGCTGAAATAATTGTAGAGCAATATGCAAAAAGAAAAGAATTTTCATCCTTACACCACATATAAATATTAACTGTAATCATTAAACAAATGTAAGAGCTAAAGCTCTACTAAACTTGTAGTAGACAGACATACAAGACTGTTCAGTTTATCATTATTTCCCATAGAAAACCAGATAAGATACAACCTAGAAGCCCATCATCATGGGGAGATTATCTAATAAATCATAATAGTTACATAAAATTAAATACAATCGAGCCATATGTAACCACTACAAACAAAAAGGTAAATTTTGTGCCAACTAATGTGGAAAGAATCCCAAATATACAATTAAGATCTGTTTTTAAAGTGTTGAATAGTGTAAAGGGATGACAACTTTTGTGTAAATAAAAAGAATATTTGCATTTCTAGTCATTTTATGTATATACTTGTGTGTATGTATCACTCTATGTATGTGTATATCCGCATATATATTTTTCCAGAAGGCTCCACAGGAAACTCTTAAACTTCAGGGAGAGGTACTAAAAATCAGCGAGTTTGGAAAACAGAGAAATTAATATGCTTTTTAAAATTATTATACATTTTTAGTCATGGTTTTTGCTAATGCATATGTTATTCTATTTTAAAAATAAATCTTTTTTAAGAAATATAAGAGAGCTCTACAGAGGAGACTATTAATACCCAAATGTGTGCTGAAGTCATAGGAGAGCAGAAACCATGTGAAACAGTAGAAGCTCATCCTGAGAAGAAACGAAAAACAGAGAAGCAAGAAACTGAAGGGACCATGTTTGAGAGAGTGAGACAAAGAGGATTAGTGAGGGGGATCACTATGAATTCTACATCTTGGCCCTCTGAGGCCTTCTAAGCGTTGTTGTCTGTCCTTGTATTCCATGAAATTTCCTACTGCATTCTTCTAAGCACCCCCTCTTTTCATGAGCTGATTTGAGTTTCTCCTGAGCTGGTTTTAGTTCCTTAACAACCCCAGTGGGCCTAGTCTGATCCCCTGTTGAATACTCTGAATTGGTCCCTAATGGAGGTACAGCCTTACCTTGTTGAAAGTAAAGCACTCTGCAGCATGTACCCTGTGAACGTCTGCAGTTAGTCAAGCCTAGTGAGCATGATTTAAATAGAAACTTGCCAAGCAACATTTTAGACTCATTAGAAAATTCATGAAGATTTCCATTGTTGAGTAGGCTATTCAGAATATTTTTTAGATAGAAAGAAGAATGCTTTCAAATCTAGAGAACAGCTTTTTAGAAAGAAGAAACCAGAAACCTGAACTGTGAAATTTCAGAGGAAATCTGTACAAATATTAAATATAATAAACACCCAGAGACACAAAGAATTAAAAAATACATACTATACAAGCATGAACAAATTAGAGAAGAATTCCAAACCCAACGCATAAGCGAGTGCATAATAGTTATGTTAGTGCATTTTCTGCTGTTATAACAGAACACCACAGGCTGCATCATTTATAAACAACAGAAGTTTATTTGGCTCATGGTTCTAGAGGCTGGGAGGTCCAAGATCAAGGGGCCGTATCTTGTTAGGGCCTTCTTGCTGCATCATAACGTGGTGGAAGGTCTCACATAGTGAGACAGGGCAAGAGAATGAGAGCTCAAGTGACAGAAAAAGGAGACTGAACTTATCTTTTTACTAGGAGCTCTCTCCCACAGTAATGGCATTAATCTGTTCATCAGGGCAGAGCCCTCGTGATCTAGTCACCTCTCAAAGGTCCCATTTCTTATCACAATGGTAATTAAATTTCAACATGATCTTTGGAGGGGACATTCAAACCACAGCAATGGTAAAGACGTAGGACTAGGAACTGGCTTCCTCACAAACCAACTATCTGGATACGGCTAGATAGGGCCTAGCATATAGATAGGCCCTATCTAGCCATATCCAGATAGTTAGTTTGTAAGGAACTATCTGGATACTGTCAGTATAGCTCAAATGTCTTCTAGGCCTTTCCTAATTTTCTGACTAGAAGTGACCTTTCCTTTATGCTTCCACTGATTATGCACTATTTTCTTTTTTTTTAATTTAATTTAAATTTTAAGTTCCAAGATGCATGTGCAGGATATACAGGCTTGTTACATAGGTAAACGTGCTAAGGTGGTTTGCTGTACCTATTAAGCCCCGCATGTATTAACGATTTGATAGTGGGTAGAGGAATCCATATTTTTATCATGGACCCCCAAATAATTCTAAAGCAGCTGTTTCCCACTCTGCTCCACCACCACGGCTTTGAGAAACACTGAAAATATGAGCTAAAACCACATTGTGTGGTTTCCTCTATTATTCTTTCTGATACAGGTATTGATCGACTTACGACCTATGCAACTTACGACCATTCGACTTTATGACCACAATCGCTAGCCACGACTGCTCCATGTCTGGCAGCGCAAACGTTGCCCAGCTGGGCATACGACAGTGCGGACCAGCTTCCGGCAGCACTACCATCTCCGCGTGCACTATTTCAACTGTTATCCCAGACTTGGTACAGCAATTTGTGTTTTGTGTCTTGGATATTTTTCATCAAACCCCTCCCAATAAACTTCTTATACATTTTGAAGCAACGGACCCAAACATCGAACGATTTGCAAGGATTAAACGGATGGCGCACGATGTGTTTCGTCTGTATCATGAAATTTATGAAGAAAAAAAGAAACATACAATTCAGACAAAGCTCACCATGTTTATGAAAAAACCAACTCCGGTAACCCCAACTGCTGCCTCAGATGACGACATCAATGATCCGCAGCCAAGCACCAGCGGCCAATAAAATGTTTCGTACATGTTTATATATTTTGATATGTTTTGCAATTGGGAAAATGTTTCCTATGGTATTTTTTACACCTGTATTTTGTATTTTTATATGCACCTGTATTTTGTAATTTTGTATGTTTTGCAAATATTAAACCAGTTGTACTGGTAATGCAGTGTTTTACTTAAACCTGACGAATGTAAAAATAAGAAACAAAATGGTGTAGAGATGATACAGATGGCATAAAATGAACAAAGAAAATTATGATATATAACAATAATGAAAGAAAATTATGATAAAATATGACTTAAAGATTTTTATAACATCATTTCACAATACTGTACATATAGCCTACTCAACTTATGACCAAATCGTGTTACGACCAGTCTGTTGGAACCAGTTGTGGTCATAAGTCGAGCACTAGCTGTATTGTCCTGTTTCTTTCCCTATGGCACTAATTGCTATAAATACTATTTATGTATCTATTTGTTTACTTACTACTGTTTCACTCCATAGAGTTTGTAAGCACCATTAAGTCAGAGAAATACAGCAAATGCTCAATAAACATTGGTTAAATATTGAAAAATAAACATGGGATTGAACCTTGGAGTCCTGGATACCCTGCTAAGCATTCAAACCTTATTCTATAGGCAAACCACTTAATCTCTCTGGGCCTGTTATTTCCTCTATAAAATATGGATAATATCTTTTCTATGGGATTATTCTGTAGATTGATTGAAATAAACATGTAAATACATGCAAACTTCTTAGACCTACTCCTGATTCATACCAAGCACACAATAAATTAAGCAGGCTTCTGTGGATTGGGTTAGAGTTATGAGAGTTTGGACTAAGGCAGAATCTTAGCAAGAGAGAGACAGGGATATCTGGGAGAAAATTAAGGGTAGTAAGATCAATAGATGCGGGGCAAAACATAGGATGTAGAAATCAAAATAAAAAGCAGAATCAAAATTGATGGCAAAATTTTGAGCCTGAATGACCAGGAGACTGGTGACAGAAATGGGGAGCCTGAGAGGAGATGCAGTTCTGTGGGGAGACTCTGAGTTCAGTTTGGGACCTGCTGGGTTGGATGCTCCAGTAGAAAATGGAGAAGACATCCATTAAGTAACAAGAAAGCAGAAATGGAGCTTAGCAGAGAGTTTGCGCTGGGAAGACTAGTTGGAGGGTCATGTAGAGAGGGCACATGGACTCATAATCCAGCAGGTTCTCAAGGCATAGGTGGGATGTCGGGGGAGGGGCAAGGACAGAATTATTTACAATCTTTATATATAGAGGGTGTTGTGAGGGTGTAGGTGGATGGAAAAGGATCTAGAGGAGGGGCTGACAGGGAGGTAGGGAGCAAACAGAGAGAGCAGATGGGGCATGGTGAATTTTAAGAAGAAGCTGGCAAATAAAGGGGCTAAATGCCCCTGAGCAGGTAAGGAGGAGGAGGGTCAAGGAAAGGTCTGGAATTTTGTACTGAGAGGTGTGGTGAGGAGGGCAATTAGATCTGAGAAGGCTTCAGGTGAGGGTGTGGAGGGAATGGCCAGGGTGGAAACAATGCTGTCTGTGAACCATGCTGTCTGTGAACCAGAAGCAAGGATTCCTAAATGTTACTTGGACAGCAAGGTCAACCCTGTCCATAGAACTACACCTCAAGGGGTAGCCAGGCCAGCACACCTCACTCAGCCTGGAGAACGGCTGAGCTGCTGAAGAAAGATAAGTGGATATGAGACGAACATTTTTTTTCAAGGCTTATGGAACAATCAGATAACAGTCATAATCTTTTGGGGCTGGTGATAAAGCCATGTGTCACTGTGGCCTCTAACTTTTGCAAAACTACTTTTGTAGATGAAAAAGTCTCATTTAGCTGCCTAAAAATATATGTCCTTTGTGGAAGTGACCAAACATTACCAAAACTATGAATAACTGAAAAAGTGTTAATAAGTAGAAGACATTCTATAAAATCTCTGCTTTTACTTAGAAAAATAATCCTAGTAGCTCTGAATGAACAACGGAGCTCACAGCTCAGCATTTGAGCTTCTATAAAGAATGGACGGTCTCCTCAAGCAGCTCCCTGACCCCTCTATATCCAAAGAGCCACCTCATAAAGGAAAGATCAGACTGACACTTGGCGGGTATCCTTCTGGGGCAAAGATAGCAGAAGAAGAAAACTGGTA
>NW_016107425.1:168157-188181 GCF_001604975.1 Cebus imitator | reverse complement strand
GAGAGATAGCATGGGGAGAAATGCCAGATATAGGTGATAGGGAGGAAGGCAGCAAATCACACTGCCATGTGTGTACCTATGCAACAATCTTGCATGTTCTTCACATGTACCCCAACACCTAAACTGCAATAAAATAAATAAATGGAAAAATAAATAAATAAATAAATAAAAAGAATTAAATTCACTTAGGTTTTGAAGGAAAAAATAAAAAGAAAAAGAAAAAGAAAAAGAAAAGAAAAATAATCCTATTCTTCTGTGGTGGAAACTTGCACTCCAGGGCGAAAAGTTACCCACCTATATCATATATCAAAATGGAAAATGACATGATTTACTCATGGAAGGCTACATAAAAATGAAAAGGAAATCTTTCAAATTTACAAGACTTCTTTTTTTTTTTTTTTTTTTTTTTTTTTTTTTTTTTTTTTTTTTTTTTTTTTTTAATAGAGTCTTGCTCTGTCACGAAGGCTGGAGTGCAGTGGTGCACTCCACTGCAAGCTTTGCCTCCTGGGTTTAAGAGACTCTCCCACTTTAGCCTCCGGAGTAGCCTGGACTACAGGATGTCCCACCACTACTAGCTAATTTTTGATTATTTGTAGAAACGGGGTCTCACTATGTTACCCAGGCTGCTCTCAGACTCCTGGGCTCCCTGGATTCCAGGGATCCAAGGATCACCTTGGTCTTCCACAGTGCTGGGATTACGGACATGAGCCACCACGCCTGGCCAAGATTTCTTAATTCTAACAAGTTCCAAATTATTTCACAAATACCTAACTAATTAACTGACACTTCTTGTGGACAATAAGTCCTGCCAGCGCTAGCCTAAAAGCATATTCCTGACACGGCCCCTGGAAGGCGCCCGGCTGCGCCAGCCGAGCTGGGCTGGACCTCAGGCCGCTTTCCTGTGCAGCGAGGCCTGGCCCGGGGCACCACCCACAGTCACTACGTGGCAGCCTCACCACCCATCGCCGGCTCCAAGCCACCCATGTCTCCCACCTGGACCACAACCACGATCGCTTATTTCTGTCTCCAGCTGCGGTTCCTGTCCCTGCCCCCAGCAGTCTGTTCTCCACACAGCTACCAGAGGGATCTCTCTGAAAGTTTTACGAAAGAGTAGGATCCAACCTTCTCCCACCATGGCCCGCGAGGCCCTTCAGGCCTGGCCGCTTTCTCCCTCTCTGACTTCCTCCTCTTCCCTCTGCTTCCTTGGGCTCCCCTGTCGCTGCGACACACCCAGCCGATTGTGGCTGGGCCATTACCCTTGCCGTCCCCTCGACCAGTACCACGCCCCCACTCCATTCCTGCAGAACTCTGTCTCATCCTCAGTGGAAACGTCTGGAACCATCTTGTTTATTGTGGATCCGAAAGGGTGAGGCTGAGTGTGTGGCCTGGGTGGGTCTGGTTAGTAGTCCCCAGCAGGAATACCAAGCTGCAAGTGGGATGCCCCACCTGAGGATGGGGTCGGGCTGTGAGGGACCTCTGCACAGAGGGAGGGACTTCCTGTGGCGTCCGCAGCGGCCGAGAAGAAAGCAAACAAGGGGCTTGTTGCTTTTCACCAATCCAGTCCTGCCCTAGACCTCCTTTTGGGCAGAAGGTCACCCTGTTGGGGCGAGAGGACAGGGAGTGGCACTTCAAGATCCCCATCCAACGAGGAAGGCAATGAAGCCAGGAGGAAGCCACAGTCCTAACATGGAGGTCACTCTCCTTCCATTCCAAGACTGATAAAGGACCAGGTCCCCGCTGCTTCTGAAGGGACTGGTGCAGCGCTGCGCCAGGCTAACTGTAGCGCAGGAGAAACCCGAGGTTTCTTGGGGCGGGACAGGAATACCCTGAGCTGGAAGCCTGGAAACCTAGACTTGAGTGACAGGCTTGATTTTCTGTGCCCTTGGCAAATCTCAGAAGTCTCTTCACCTCTTTGTGCCTCGGTTTCCTTCTCCTAAAAGTGAGATGGTTTAACTAATCGCTGTTTCTCAAAGTTTGCTCCAGGCACCGCTCACTGGCTTGTTCAAACCCAGAAATGCTGACACTGAACCTCCGGGGGAGAGACTCAGGACTGGCATTTGACAGAGCTCGGTTGAGAAATCCAGTGATCTCTAGGGTGATTTCCAAGTTCCCTTCTCCAGTGTTCTACGGATTTTAAACCTTGAACATACAAAAATACGGAGAGGAAAAAAGAATCGTGGCATAATGGAATTTATGTACTATTGTTTACACTGTCATGTTACCAAATTCACAAATCTGTCATGATATTGCAGTCACTAAGGAAAAATACATACCCACAGCTCTTACAAATGATTAACTAAATGATCAGATTTTTCATTTCCCCACCAAAGCATGAGGAAATTTATCTTAACTTTAGCTGCCTTAAACCTCTCTGAGTGAAAAACATTAAAAATAACTGCAAATTACTGATGACTAATGCCTTTCAATTTGGCCTCAAGCTGAGAAATTCTGTGCAGAAATAAAGTGGTTTATAACCCCACAGGTCCGTTCTATTATAAGCTGCAGGTAGCAAATCAAGTGACTATGAACTATGCTGTGTGTGTGTGTGTGTGTGTGTGTGTGTGTGTGTGTGTGTGTGTAAAGCAATACTCAAGAGGGTATTTCAATAGGAATTTAACTACCCAGACAAAAGGCAGATGCTAACTGAGAGCGCCCAGGAATCTGGGCAATGTCAGACAGTCGCCCGAGGCCAGAGTGGCTGTCATCCCCCTCAAATGCCCACCAGCCAGGGCAGCTGCATCTGCCCTTTGCAGAAAAGCAATCTAAAGCAAGCACAGAAGAAAGCTGGAAGGAAAATAACTGAAACTCACATCGATGACCTATTTTCTGAATCCGGCTTATGAGAGATTGGATTCTCATTCCTTCCAAAACCAGCAGAACACTTCAAGCCCAGAAAATGGTGTCTTTGATGACTAGAATGTATGACACATCGTTACCAAAGGACTTTCTTTCGACCTAGGTTCCAAGAGGTGTTAGCCTCAGATGACTATTGTGGGAGGAGCCGATAAATCCACCAAATCCTTGGTGACTTTGCTTCACTATGAGGCAAGATTAAGATGATGTTAATTGGTAGTGAGCCTGATCTATTTAGTGTCTCCTACCAGGAGACAGAGCAGAATCAAAACCATTCTCATAGATCCCATTTGCATGTCATTTAACAGCTCCAATTTGATATTCTCCCAACCTTTTAAAGTTCCTTCATTCCAGATTAAATTCCTTCATTCCAAATGCTGCACAATCAAAACTAATCATCTTTTTGTGAGTCAAAGCATGTAGTCAGGGTCACTTTTGTGAACTGCAGATGTACCGGAGGAAACATCATGTTTCTGATCTGAACTACCAAGAAAAAAAAAAACCAGTGATTACTGAACAGCATTCAGCAGCATGCCCTGGGCTATGTGCAGAACAGTAGGTTAAGAGGAAAGAGGGGTCCGGGTGTGGTGGCTCATGCCTGTAATCCCAGCACTTTGGGAGGCTGAGGCGGGTGGGTCACCTGAGGTCAGGAGTTCAAGATTAGACTGGCCAAAACGGAGAAACCCTGTCTCTACTAAGAATATAAAAATTAGCAGGCCGTGGTGGCACATGCCTGTATTCCCAGCTACTAGGGGGGTGCTGAGGCCGGAGAATTGTTTGCACCTGTGAGACGGAGATTGCAGTGAGCCGGAGGTTGCAGTGAGCCGAGATCACACCACTGCACTCCACCCTAAGCAACAGAGTGAGACTCCGTCTCAAAAAAGAAGGAAAGAGGGGAAGTGAGGAACAGGAAGGTGGGGTTCCCAAGAAGCTTCTTTTCTGGCCAGCCGACATGACACATAGGCATATGTGAAATAGCTGACGCAGTGGGCGGCAAGAGCCAAATAACACTGGATTAGTTATATCCATCAATTTTGAGGAGGAGTCAGTTCAACCCAGGACCAAGACTTGAGTGGGAATGCTTCCTGGAGCAGATAAATCAATGTACAGTTTTGAATGAAGAAGTGAAAAGGATTAGTATAGATGAGGCAGGAGAGAAATCCAGAGCCAAGAAACAGCACACAGAGAACGCCAATATGGAGAAGGTGGTTTAGAGGACAGCGATCTTACTGCCACTGGTCAATAATGGCCTTTGTGTTTCCACTTACTGTCATAAGAATCTTAAGAATGCGGATAATGTGTTCTATGTTCCTATATTTCCTACAGTATTTGCACATAATAATTGCTCATATTACAGCTAGTAGAATCATGAAATCCTACAGTTAGACTGAACTTATCATCCCATCTATTTGTGGGATAAATTAATGAACAAATGAGGTTATTAAAATGAAATAGGTTATTAAAAAGACCAGCCTGGTTCCAGTAGAAGAATTATAAAAATAGTCAAGAGACGAAGTTGAATTTGTATCCAAGAATCAGTCAAGGGCAGAGCTTTCAGGCAGCCTGAGGGTTGGAATTTTACCCCAGAGGTGGCGGTGCCACACCAGGCTCTTAAACAGTGGAGTCACATAGGACATTTTCTTTGCGAAAGATTGTCTTGGCAGATTTTTGCAGGAAAAGGCAGAACAAAAGGCCAGCAGGATCCCATTGCAACAAGGAGTTAAAGGCTATACAGCCTGGAAGGTGACCGACAGCCTGCCCAGGCCCAAGGGAAAAAAATACCAGATGCCCCAGCAAAGGAGAATGGGCTAGCCTGTCTTTACCAGGGATTTGCCCCAGGTCCTTCCAGGCACTAGGCCCCAGTGCTTTATCCTCATTTCCTTTCCGACAGCCCCATCCCTCCACCTCAACCCCGACAGTACTTATTAACTCAAAATGGACCATTTGAAGGAAGGGACAGGCTCTTGCAAATGAACCGAGTGCCTGGTCTGCTCCGGATAAGTGTTTCCTCTAAGAAAGGAATTATAATGCATTCCTAGCATGAGTGCAGCAGCAATAGCCTGACAGCTATTTGCATAATTTCTCTTCTGTAACAGACTTCAAAAATAACAATAGATAAACTAGATAGAATCTATTCACTTTAATTTGCTTGAGTTGCTACCTTTAATGAAGCTAAAGTACCATAAATATTTTAAATCTATTAATTATGTTGTGTATCATTTGTTCTCTCCAATGAGACATTTTGGGGAATAGACATTTAACTTGTGTTACTATAGAATCACCACTTTATTCTGGGATGTCCACTTGTTTTGAATGTACTGTTAAGGTTGGAAGATAGCTTGTTTAGAAAGTTCATCTAAGAGTAGCAGAAAAATGCTAACTGATGTAAGAATAAAATATACATACATACATCAAGGCAGGAATGACTCAAGAACCCAGAAGTGACCAGCCTGGGCAACACAGCAAAACTCTGTCTCTACAAAAAAGAAATAAAATAAATTAGCCAGGCATGATGGCACGTGCCTGTAGTCCCAGCTGCTTGGGAGGCTGAGGTGGGAGGATCATTTGAGCCCTGGAGTTCAAGGCTGCAGTGAGCTATCACCACTTCACTGTACTTTTGCCTGTGTGACAAAGTGAGACTCCATCTCAAAAATAAAAATTTTTGGAGTTCAAGACCAGCCTGACCAACATGGTAAAACCCAGAAGCAAAAGAACCTCATGGACGACTTTTGCAAGTGCTGAAACCACTACATTGCGGCAAAAGGACAGGAACCATGTCTACCAGGTCCACCAGTATACTTCCCATGCCTAACACGGGCTTGGCATGTGGCTACACAATGTTGAAATAAATGACCTATTGGATGGATGAATGAATGAATGAATGAATGGGATTTCTTTACATGACAAAGGCAATTAATATACCTAAGAAATATAGGCATAAAATTAATTTTTCCAAAGAGCTAAGAAGAGCAATAATTTCTTGATTGTGTTCATTCATAAGCACATGTGCCCACAGGTGTGCATGGGCATACATACATACCCTTCAAGTAAAAACACCTTCAGAGGGAACTACATTGAAAAGAAAGACTTTTAAGTCTTAAATTCTTTATTATAGCAGAAACAGTTCAAACCAGCAAACCATTTAATAGCACTAAAATGAACACAGGTTAACCTCTCAGTTTTCTTCATCCATTTATAGAGTGCTAGGCACTATACTTGATGGCCGATGAATTGCAAAGAAAGCCAAAAAATACCTAACTTTTGAGTGTCTTCCCCTGGATAATTTTTCCAAAGAACATCCTACTCAGTTTTACTCTAAACAGTACAGACACCATGACTCACACCTGTAATCCCAGCACTTTGGGAGGCCAAGGTGCGCAGATCACAAGGTCAGGAGTTCAAGACCAACCTGACCAACATGGTGAAACCCCATCTCTACTAAAAATACAAAAATTAGCTGGGCATGGTGGTTGGTGTCTGTAATCCCAGCTACTCAGGAGGCCGAGGCAGGAGAATCGCCTTAACCCGGGAGGTGGAAGTTGCAGTGAGCTGAGGTTGTGCCACTGTACCCCAGCCTGGGTGACAAAGTGAGACTCTATCTCAAAAAAAAAAAAAAAAAAGTTTTCTCTAAACAGATGAATTTTTGGCAGAACCAAATAATCCATTTTCTGCTCCATTTCAATATCCACATTTTCATTTCATGGGTTTTATCCCTCAATTCCAAATGACATTCTAAGTCAAATAAGAACTTAACCAAAGTCATCAGCTAATACTTAAAAAAAAAAAAAAAAAAATCCTAATGGTAAAAAGAGAATCCCTGGGTATTAAGTCTGCCCGGAAAAACAGGGCAAACAGTGTGTCCAGTAACAGATTTTAAAAATTCGCGGATCTGGAGTTCGCCTGCTTTACCCGTCTCCGCAGCTCCCCCACCCTGCACGCACGCGCACGTGCGCGCGCATACACACACACACACATACGGCACACACACAAATCCCTGGGGGTTGTCCCTATACGTCTATACTTCTCTCTGCATAAAGTTCCATCTTCTTTCATCCTGAATATGGTGAAACTACTATGATTTGCCATATTACCTCCCTAATCATATTTTAGAAAATGTCATGCCGAAGTCTTTGGTATTAGTAATTTTAAATCAATCCTTCCAAAATACACTATAATCAAAGCACAGTGTGATTCATCCTCTCAACATCTATTGGCTTTGGGAGGCCAAGGTGGGAGGATTGCTTGAGCCCAGTTCAAGACCAGCCTGGGCAATACAGTGAGACCCTACTCTATAAAAATAAAAGATAAAAAAATTATCCAGGCATGGTGGTGTGCACCTGTAGTCGCAGCTACTCAGGAGGCTGAGGTGTGAGGATGGCTTGAGTTCAGGAGCTTGAGGAAACAGTGAGCTATGATCTTGCCACTGCATGCCAGCCTGGACAACAGAGATACTGTTTCTACAAAAAACAAACAAGATAAACAAAAACATTCCGTGGTACCTATGGTGTGTCAGGTCCTGGTGGAATAAAGTAGCCTCTTTATCCCTGTGGGGCTCAGAGCAGGAGTTTTACACAAGGGAAGTGCAAGGTGCTATAGGAGCCCATGACAGGAAATCCAGCCTCTGAGGTGGTTCTCCAATGTGGATGCACATTGGAATCACCTGAAGAGATTTACAAATACGGATTCCTGGTCCCATCTCTCCCTGGAGATTCTGGAGTATGGCTCTGAGCACCAGCAGTTTTTAAGCTTCCCAATGAAGCAAAAAAGTTTGTGAATCATTGCTCTAGGGGAGTGGTTCTCAAACTTTCATATTCATCAGAATCTTCTGGAGGGCTTTGTAAAACCGACTGCTGGACTCCATATCCAGAGTTTCTGACCCTGCTGGTGGAGAAGAACCCCAGAATGTGCATCTCTAGCAAGTTCCCAGGTGATGCTGGACCATCCTTTGAGAAACACTGCTCCAGAAGGTCTACTGAGTAAATGAGCTGAAGGGATAGGGAACAGGGAGAGTGTTTTCAGCAGAGGGAAGCACTGGGTAAAGCCCAAAGCAGAGACAGTACCTAGGCAAGCAAACATTCCTGGAACAGAAAGATCTGTGGCATGGCCAGAGGTTAGGGAGCAGGGAGAGAGTCACACAGGGTGAGGCCAATGATAGGTGAACACAAACCCTGGTCTGCCACCTGTGATTCTGAGAAAAAAATGACTCCACAAAGCAAAAGAGGCTGCTTCTCTTCACAAGGATTAGCCACAGCAGTACTGTCCAATCAGTAGGTTTCTTAACTCTCAGATTATGAAAAATCCATGCTAACTTATTATTAAAAAGTAATAACACTGGCCGGACATGGTGGCTCACGCCTGTAATCCCAGCACTTTGGGAGGCCGAGGTGGGTGGATCACCTGAGGTCAGGGGTTTGAGACCAGCTTGGCCAACATTGTGAAACCCCGTCTCTACTAAAAATACAAAAAATTGACTGGGTGTAGTGGCAGGTGCCTATAACCCCAGCAACTCAGGAGGCTGAGGGAGGAAAATCACTTGAACTCGAGGTGGAGGTTGCAGTGAGCCGAGATTGCGCGATTGCACTCCAGCCTGAGCAGCAAGAGTGAGACTCCATGTCAAAAAAAAAAAAAGGTAATAACAGTCTATGCAGGATTAGCATTTTATAGCTTTCATGACACTTCTGTGAGTGTTATCTCATCCAAGTCTTAAATCCTGGAATGCAAAAAGGGCTGGCACTCCTGCCTTCATTTTGCCAGGTCTAGAACCCCATTATCAGCCTTCTGGTCTGGTCATCTTCTACTATAGCTCATTACCCTCCAACTGTGACTTCTACCCACAAATAGAAAAGTCCAGTCCTACATGCACACAAATGTTCATTGCAGCACAGTTTACAATAGCAAAGACCTGGAACCAACCCAAATGCCCATCGATGATAAACTGGACAGGGAAAATGTGGCACATATACACCATGGAATATTATGCAGCCATCAAAAATGATGAGTTCGTGTCCTTTGTAGGGACATGGATGAACCTGGAAACCATCATTCTCAGCAAACTGACACAGGAGCAGAAAATCAAACACCGCATGTTCTCACTCATAGGCGGGTGTTGAACAATGAGAACACATGGACACAGGGAGGGAAGCACTACACACTGGGGTCTGTTGTGGGGAAATAGTGGATGGACAGTGAGGGGTGGGGAGTTGGGGAGAGATAGCATAGGGAGAAATGCCAGATATAGGTGATGGGGAGGAAAGCAGCAAATCACACTACCATGTGTGTACCTATGCAACAATCTTGCATGTTCTTCACATGTACCCCAAAACCTAAAATGCAATAAAAACAAACAAAAAAATAAAAAAGAAAAAAGAAAGAAAACTCCAGTCCTCTAGAAAATTCTCATCAGGCCGGGCGCGGTGGCTCAAGCCTGTAATCCCAGCACTTTGGGAGGCCGAGGCGGGTGGATCACGAGGTCAAGAGATCGAGACCATCCTGGTCAACATGGTGAAACCCCGTCTCTACTAAAACTACAAAAAAATTAGCTGGGCATGGTGGCACGTGCCTGTAATCCCAGCTACTCAGGAGGCTGAGGCAGGAGAATTGCCTGAACCCAGGAGGCGGAGATTGCGGTGAGCCGAGATCGTGCCATTGCACTCCAGCCTGGGTAACAAGAGCGAAACTCCATCTCAAAAAAAAAAAAAAAAGAAAATTCTCATCAAAGTGCTGAGAAAAATACAGAAGAAACCAGCTCTCCACATAGATGGTAACATACACACCTGCCCGTAACATTTATACATGTGTCACTAGAGACTGTTCCAGAAGGCCCTGGCTATGTTTAGACAACTATTTGACTCTCCAGAAATTCAGTCCAAAGGCCAGACATGGTGGCTTATGCCTGTAATCCTGGTACCTTGCGAGGCCAAGATGGGAGGATTGCTTAATGTCAAGAGTTCAAGACCAGCCTGAGCAACATAGTGAAATCCACTCCCCAGTCTCTATAAATTTTAAAATTAGCTCATATGGTGGCATGTGCTTGTAGTCTCAGCTATTCAGGAGGCTAAAGCGGGAGAATCCCTTGAACCCAGAAGGCTGCAATGAGCCATGATCTCACCACTGCACTCCAGCCTGGGTGACAGAGTGAGACCCTGTCTCAAAAAAAAAAAAAAAAAAATTCAGTCAGAGCATAAACTTGATTTGGAAGAGAACTTAGTGTTAGGTATTTGTTACTATATTCGTAGACACTAGTCCTGAAATTTGAGTAGCTGCCATGGGGGGGAAGTAACGTCTGGGTTTGGCTCTACCATAAGCCAACAGGCTAGGCAAACTATGGATAACTTAGAGACCACGCAAGTATAACGAGCAATTCAGGAATTTTTTTTCAGTCAAAATTAACACTCTTCAGCAAAGACAGGCTACTATTTTAACTTTCACATTCTTTTTAAATTCAACAATGTGTTGTGTCTTTTTCTCTGATTATAAAGTAATACATGTTTGTAGGTGTCATGTAGGAAAATACAGACAGGACACAAATCAAAATCACCCCTAATCCCCAGGCTAATCACTTTCAACATTTTGGTGTCCTTCCTTCAGACTTAAAATGCATGTGGGTAGGTTCAAGAGTGTCTATGTGTGGGTGTTCATCTTTTACCAGTGTTGACTATTTACTATTCATATTTAGTATTTTAAAAAATCTTACATACGTAGGTTTTAACATCATTTAACTATAATCGTGATTCTTAAAAGGGAATATGTTCACTCTCAGGGTATCAGAATCACCTAGGGAGGTGTTTTAAAAATTAAACCTTCCTTCCAAAGCTACAATCCTCCTCCACCCACCCTTACATTAAGACTTCTTGGTGGCCTAGGGCTTGTACAGACATATGAGAACTGCTAGTCTGCATGTGGCTGTTACCATTCCTCTTTCCCTTACACAGGCACACCAAATTAGTTAACTGATGCCCCATAAACATTGTGTTGTTTCCAAATTCTCCTTATTTAAGAACCACTACAATCAACATCTTAACATACCTTTAACTTCAAGCTGTACCCTAACGGCTTGAAGTTAAAGTCCTGGATATAGATTTGCTAGACAAAAGGATTTGAATATTTTTAAGGCTTACAAATAACTTTTGGGAAAAGATGTAGCACAGAATGGAGAATGATCAAAATATATAAAAACCTTTGAATATACTAAGACTATTTCTTACAATGAATGAGCAGTTTTCAATCACTGGTTCTCCTAGATAAGAGACAACCATGGCCTTTCTCTTCCTTACTTAGGTGTCAAACATGCGGGTTCCAGGCACATGCAATCCCCAAGGAAACTCTTCTATCAACCTGCATTGCAGCTGCAGAGATGCTATGCTATGCCATGCCAGCTCAGCAAACCAATTAATTAGCCTTCTTAATTTTCCTAAGTACCTCTGGCACTCTCTAACTGCCTATCCAGTCCCTTCAAGAGGAAGCCTCCAGCTTCCTTTTCTTTCCAAGTCAGGATAGAAACACTAAGTATGATGACATGCACGTCTGCACATCCAGGCCCACACCTGTTATTTTTCAATGGGGAAAGGTTTCCTTGGCAACCATCTGCACCACTGCCCCAACGCCTCCTGCTCAGTAAGCCCTGATATTAGCAGGAATAAGACTTCTTTATCAGGATCCCTAGTTTACTAATCCCCCCCAGCCCCAGAATATTTCTCCATGCAGGCAGGGATGGTGGCTGTCTATTTACCATCCACTGTTGATCTTCTAGTGCTTGACAATAGTTTTCAAAACATGTTTGCTAAATGAATAGATAAGATTTAGCAACCTACCTTTTATATGGAAGACTTGTGAAATTCATAAGCACTTTGGATATTTAAAAACAAACTTGACAAAACAGTTTGCAAATAGCCATATGGTGGTTTCCTCACAAACGCTGTTAAGAATGAAAATATCCTAGTTCCTCTGATTTGATTACAGGTATTGATCGACTTACCACCTATGCAACTTACGACCATTCGACTTTACGACCACAATCGCTAGCCACAACTGCTCCGCGTCTGGCAGCACAAACGTTGCCCAGCTGGGCGTACGACAGTGCGGAGCAGCTTCCGGCAGCACTACCATCTCTGCTTGCACCATTTCAACTGTACATATAGCCTACTCAACTTACGACCAAATCGTGTTACGACTGGTCCGCAGTCCCAACCGTGGTCGTAAGTCGAGCACTAGCTGTAGATGAGTCAACAATGCACCATTAGAAGTAATTTGTAAGAACTGAATGTAGAGTAGATGTGCTATTTCCACAAGTAGGTTACAAAGTGGTGACTGAGTTGCTGAGTACAGTCAGATAGGTTGTGCACTGCCTAAATTTACCTAGCCAAGGAGAGACGCAGAAGCTATAATCTAGCCCATGCTCTGTTCACCAACATATGTGCCCTAGTGTGGGGCTTCATCCGCCCAGAAAAAAGGGCAATTTTTTCTAATGATCACAAAGGCACGTTTGCTCCCCAAGTTGTACAGCTTTCTGCAGTTCACACAGTGGCACTGGACGAGTCCTCTGTATTTTGTTTATTCATATTCCTCAGCCAAATGTAGCAAAATTTTTAAATATACAAGACACTCCAGCAGGAAACATTAAATGGACTGAATGAATACACTGTTAGTTGATAACTATATTAAGACTACTGTGAGGGGGAAAAGTCCCAGGATGATGTGGGAACAGATAACATTTTAGCAATGGAAGAGAATTCAGAGAACATGTCCTCATTTAATAAGAAAAAGAGGCTCAACGAGGTCATATAGATTACTGGACTCTTAAAATAGCACTCTTAGGCCAAATCAGATATAAATTTAATTTTGCATTTAATCTAGGCCCTAAACTGCCCCTCACACCCTGCAGGAACTACTTTTAGATACCTGGCTAAGCAAGTCTAACAACAAATGAGCAGCTTTGCAATTTGAATGAGACTGAATTCTGACTGAGTCGTGTTATACTGCATGGAATGATTTTCCCTATCTTTTAGCATCAAGATTTTTTCCCTAAGTTTCAAAATTAACTCTGATAAAAAAGACATAAATCAACCTTTTATAAGATCTAATAGCTGTCAGAGTGTTCTTTCTCCGGCAGGAGTTCTAATTCTTTTTTTGAAAACGAGATTAATCATCAAAGCAACTTATAGTATAAGATTAAAATTTATCATTTATATTATATTAAATTTATATTACTTGCCACTTCTATCAACTCTAAAGTGGTAATTTTCTGTACTGAATTATTTATAATCTCTTGTAATCAGATACCTGATAAACTTTTAAACATTTATATATCCACCTAATTCAAAGATGGCAAGTGAACTAATACTGAAAATGGAAAATCTGTCTGTCAGAATCTAGAGGCCTATAGAATTTATGGTAGGTCTATTTGCCTATCTACTAATGCATACCCCTACATATATACCTTATTGCTGCATAATTATACTTGATTATTATTAAATGAATGATGAATAAATGTAATAAACATTGGAAATTAAGATGGCAAGTCAGATAATGTCCACAATAGTGGAGAAAGTAACAAATTTCCACAATATTGGGGTCTCTATGAATTTTAAGGCATTGTTATTGTTATGTTTAATTATCACCATTTCTCTATAAAACCCTTGACAACATTAGATTTCTCCTACAATATTAAGACTCATAATACAAGCACATTTTAATCTGGTATTGACCAAAAGGTTTCCTAATCAAGACACAAGCTATGAAAAGAGAGAATTAAATTTGCTTCTTTAAAATGCCAAAAGAAGATACTTTCTGTAGTAGTTAACTGCTATTCCTCTGTATTTGTTTCCTATTGCTGTTGTAAGTTAACACAAATTTTATAGCTTAAAACAACACAAATTTATTACCTTACAATTCTGACTCAGACATCTGAAACAGGTCTTACTGTACGAAATTCAAGGAGTTAGCAGGGCTGCATTCCTTCCAGAGGATTTAATGGAGAACCTGTTTCTTTGACTTTTCCAGTTTGTAGAGGCTGCCTATATTCCTTGGCTTCTGGCCCCTTCTCCACCTTCAAAGCCAGCAGTACAGCATCTTCAAACTTCTCTCTAACTCTGAGCCCTGACTCTCCAGCTTTCCTCTTTCACTTACAAGGCCCCTTGTGATTACCTAGAGCCTACCCAGATAATCCAGGGTAACTTCTCCATCTCAAGATCCTTAATTTAATCACATCTATAAAGTCTTTTTTGCCACGTAAGGTAACAAAGATTCCAGGGATGAGGACATGGACATCTTTCAAGGCCATCATTCTGCCAACCACATCTTCTGAAACTGGCGTTCAGCATTGTGTAACAACCTGAAGAGGTAGCATAGGAGAGGCAGATGGAACACATCTGGGGAGGGAGGGAGGGAGACCAGTATTTGAATCCTGGCTTTGGCTACTTTCTAACTATGTGACCTTAGCCAATGTACTCAAACCCCCTGAGCCTCAGTTTTTTCACCTCTAAAGTGGGACCACAGTGCCTACTTCATTTTGTTGTTGTAAGGATTACAGGGGAGAACAAACATAAATCCACAGTAGGTGTTGAACAAACATGAGTCAGTTCCCTTCACCTGCCCGTTACATGGGTACTGTAGCATTAATGCCAACTACATGCTGATTTTCACTATATTGACATGAGGTTAAATACTACTGAATTCAGTGAAGAGAGGATTTCTGTGGCCCAGAATGTTAAAGACAGATAGTAGACTAGTGCCCTTTCTTTGTCAGCCAACACCATTAAACATTAGCAGGGCTGCTTCAGTCACTTAAAAGGCAACCTGATTCAAGACAACACAAAGGATTTCTCTTTATCTCTGATTCTCAGTTACCTCTCAGGTGCGATACTTATAGCCAGGAGCTACCAAATCATGCCTGAAGTCTAAAGAAAATGATACGTTATGCTGGAATGCATATTAAAGGACAATGCCAAGTTTTTAACTCCAAATAATTGTTAAACTTTTTAAAAATTTGAAGTTACAGATGCATGAAATGTGTTGCCAAACCTGACTGAAGAAAAAACAGATAATTATTCAAATGTCATCAATTGGGATTTCATGGAAATAGCATGAGATCTGGAGTTAAATGATTTTGATAGCAGGAGACCCATACCAGTCCTTGCTGTGTGATCTCAGGTGGTTCACGTCACCTTTCTGGGCCTTAGCTGTAAACTTACAGGGTTACACAGGGATTACACAAGATTATAGACGTGAAAGCACTGTATCAGTATAGGATAATATTATTTCTTCCTCATTCAACAAACATTTATTTTGTCTTTACTCTGTGGTAGATGCTGAAATTAAAAGAGAATAAAGAGTAAGACGTTACTTACCCTTAAGGCACTCTCAAGCTAATAGGGAAAGGGACAGAAACATACTATATTTATAAAATAGCTCTAATTGTGTTACTTTCAAAAGCATAATTTACTCAGAGTGAAATGTTCAGATCTTACATATACCATTCAATCTAATTTTGTCAAATGCGTATGAAGAGGCAAACTATTTTCACCACTCCAGGAAAGTCCCCTGTTTCCATTCCCAGTCAAGTCCCACTACCCTCGGAAGAAGCCACTAATCTGATTTCTAGCACCATAGATTAATTTTACCAGTTTAAAAGTTCCGTAAATGGAGTCATGCAGTATGCAGGGGTCTTTTGTTTTTATTTTTGTTTTAATTGAGACAGGGCCTCATTCCTGTCACCCAGGCTGGCGTACAGTGGGTCAATCATGGCTCACTGAAGCATATTTTGATATGGATCCATGTTGTCATATTTAGAGCAGTTATGTTGTGGTTGTTGTTTGTTTTGCTAAGTAGTATTCCTTTTATGGATCTGTCACAGCTTATTCATTCTCCTGGTCATGGACATCTGAGTTGTTCCACTTTGGGGCTATTATGAATAAAGCTACTATGAATAGTCTTGCACAAAGATTTTTTCCTGTGTGGGCAAATGTTTTCTTTCTCTCACGTGCAATACCTTGGAATAGAATCGATGAAATTGATAGGATCTCCTTTCATCTTTAATTTAAACTCTATGCTCTTTTCTATAAGTTTGAAATGTTACAATTTAACATAATTTTGGAATATTTATTTTTAAAAACTATTTTGTATTGTGAAAGCAAATTCTATTTGAGATGGAAATAACCCCAAGACCATTTTTTTTTTTTTACATTGCAAGTAAAATTCCCTTTTCAAGGATAAAAGTAGGGGGCAGGGAGAAAATCTATAAAACAAAGTCATTTGGAGAAAGCTGTAGTGGTTCCTGGAAAACACACATTGTTCACCTGACCACCGTATCCAGCAGCTAAGGAAGTCCCCTGTTCAAAAGAGCTTTCTCAGGCTTCTTCATTCGCAGTCACGTCTCCATGCTGCAAGATCTTTCTTCGATATTAACCTTGTCTGTTTTTCTCCCTTTATAACTCCACTGCCTAGTACCACAATGTCTGGCACACCAGAAGTACTCAGCAAAATTTTGGTGAATAAATGAAGGAATAAACAGTGGGTTAGGCAAAACAAGGAGCAGGAACTAAACAATACGTGAGCTGTTTTACTACCTTGGTTTTGCCATTAAGTAGCAATTATAGTTCAAGTCTCAAATCACATTCTCTGACATTCTGAACAGGGATAGAGGTATAAACATCACCACGGTGTCTCTTTTCCAGTCTTATATGCCTACGCCGATGTCCCAAGCCACCCTTAGATTCCAATTCCACCCTCATTCTCCCTAGGAGCACGTGGAACACTGGTTGAGGATCACTGTGGCAGTGAGCCCTTGTGTTTGAGAGGAGAATGTTGTGTCCCTCAAATTCAGAAGCCCTGCTCTAAACTCATCATTTTGTGGATTATAAAGGGAGAGTATAAGGAACACCACCAAAGCAATGTCTTGATGCACAACAATGGTTCCCGCCATTTCCAGAGAAAGACTCATTTTTCAAAGCCAAATACTTTATGCTTTTTTCTCACCTCTCCTCCTACAGAGGCTGTACTTTCACTATCTGGTATTGAAAAACATACAGCACAAGCTACTGTGAATTAAGTAGTACTTTAAAATGAACTTCTGTTTCATTCTCTACAGACACCAGAACATGGGCTATGTCTGTTTTACTTCAGTCATAACTCATTGTGGAGGGATTCATGGATGTGTTTCTCGTTTGACATATTGTCATGGCTTGGGCACTGAGTTCCGTGGGTGGGAAGTGCAGGAATCAATTTCCTCACTGTAAGAGAGAAGTGAAGAGGTGGACACAAGGAACTCTGAATCAGAGTTCACTATGAATCACTATGATCAGAGTTCCCTATGAATCACAGAGATCATTATGAATGGAGAAATGGAGCTCTCTGATTGACCAGGTCTGAGTCAAATCCTCCTCCCATAAGGGCAGGGGCTGCCCTGCTCAAGCCATAGGAATGGGCTCCTCATAGGAAATGGGACTTCTACTCCCAGACAAAAGGAAAGGAGATGATTTTATGCAAGTAGTTCATTAAGACTTATAGCATGGCCAGCTGTGGTGGCTTACACCTGTCATCCCAGCATTTTTGGAGGCCGAGGCAGGTGGATCACTTGAGGTCAGGAGTTTGAGACCAGCCTGGCCAACATGGTGAAACCCCATCTCTACTAAAAATACAAAACGTTTCCCAGATGTGGTGGCATGTACTTGTAATCCCAGCTACTTGGGGGGCTGAGGCAGGAGGATCACTTGAGCCCTGCGGGGAAGAGGTTGCAGTAAGCCAAGATCACGCCACTGCACTCCAGCCTGGGCTATAGAGCAAGACTCTGTCCAAAAAAAAAAAAAAAAGTAGTATTTGCAGAGAGAGTAAAACATTGTTTGCAGAGAGAATAAAACAATAGGAAAGCATTCAGAAGTACAGAGCAAGTTCTGAGGAGTTTCGTTTTCTATACCTGAGCCCCAAAGCCAAGAAAGCCCTGATGCCACTTGCCAAGGCATCTATTAACTCTGCATATTCTGATACAAATAATATACCAGATACAAAGAAAACTAAGAATGATTTTGTTGAAAATGTAAAATTTTAAATATTGTATAGATTGCTTTAAGTAGAGGAGAAATCTATTACTTAAGAGGAGTTTAATGTAAAAACTAAACTTCAGTTAGTGCATTTAAATACAACGTACAGACCAGTGAGACCCTGGAGAGGCAAAGGGAAGAGGGAAAAGAAGCCAACAGAGCATGTTGTAGAAATTTTTTGTATTCTCACCACTGCAGGAAGGAGGAGAGGTAGGAACACAAAGTATAATCAAGTAGAACAAGGTCTCCAGGAAAGGTTAAGCTAACTAGATGAATTCCTCTCTGTTTTCCTGGCAATAAGGCAGCACTTTATGATGATATTTTAATGAGGAAAAAATACAGAAATGACGAAAATGATGTTTAGGATAGGGACAACATTTAATTCAGCAATAAAAATGTAAATATATATATTATTACTTTTTTTCTTTTTTAAAAAATATCTTTCCAGTGCAGGACTAACTCCTAAGCAATATGCCCAGAATCAGCCAAACAATAAATATATTTTATAACTCTTTTAAAATGTCACATCTTCCCCTTACGACCTTATTTTTGTCCCATAGCTCAAAACTTTTATCAATCCTGTCTAGGCCTCCCCTCAAGGAGGAACTCATGAGCCCAGTGATTCTCAGCTCTGACTGTACATTGGAATCACCACAGAAGCTTTCAGAATCACAAGGCCTGGCTTCACCCGCAGCAATTCTTATTTAATTGGGCCAGAGTGGGGCCCAGGCACCTGTCCACAATGGCTGTTTTTATTGATAGCAACAACAGTATCCTGATTATACAGAAATAATTTTAGGTAAGTCATTCATTAAGACTTACAGCATGTTTACTATTATTTACTATGCAGTTAATGGGCCAGATGCTTAGAGCCGGGAGCTGCCGCTATATATGAATAGATTAGAGAAAAACATTCAGCATCATACATTTTATGCTATTAGCACAACCTGAAAGACAGTACACCATTGGTGGCACATTACAAATTCTTGCAATGAAATCTGCTGCTGCCACCAGATGCCAGGGTGGGGAATAAGAGTGATCCAGTGCAACTGATGTGCTTTTGTAAACAGAGGAGAGTTAAGGGTCCATTGGACCTTTTCCAGGTTAAATCTATTGTAGGGCAGTAGGAGAGCAATTGGCTGGAAGTTGGGAGGCTTGGGTTCCAGTCCTGGCTATCAGCCGAGTCATCTCAGGGAAGTCACTTGAATTACTATTAGTTTCTAAGGAGAGAGTTACTATTAATTTCTTCAGGGAGAGGATGATTACTTTTTTTTTAATTGGATTAATTTTGAAGGACAAATTAAAAGCTCAAAATTAGCACAGAACATGAAGAACATTCCAGAGAGAAGGAATTCTAAGTGGCAAAAGAAAGAAGTTTAAAATGGCATGGCATGCTCAGGGAACCTTAAGTATTTTAGAATAGCTGGTGCATAAATATCAAGAAGCAGAAGCAGGCATGTGGGACAGAGACCTGACTGTGAGGCCGTGTGTGCCATGCTGGGAAGCTTCGGCTCTATTCAGCATAGGCAACTGGAGAGTCATTAAAGAGTTTCATCATAAAGATGAAATCAGGCTGGACACGGTGGCTCATGCCTATAATCCCAGCACTTTGGGAGGCTGAGGCGGGTGGATCCTTTGAGCAGGCCTTAGGAGGAGTTTAACGTAAAAACAGTTCAAGACCAGACTGGCCAACACGGTGAAATCCCGCCTCTACTAAAAGTACAAAAATTAGCCAGGTGTGGTGGTGTTTACCTGTAATCCCAGCTACTTGGGAGGCTGAGGCATGAGAATCGCTTGACCCTGGGAGGCAGAGGTTGCAGTGAGCCGAGATCACGCCACTGCACTCCAGCCTGGGTGACAAAGCGAGACTTCATCTCAAAAAAAAGGGCTCAATCAGACAACCACTTACGCAGTTTAGAAAGATCACTGTGGCATCACAGGGAAAAGGGGAGTGGTGGGCTGGAAGTGAAGGAAAGGGGATAATGCCAACATGGCAGGAAAAATTCTCATTAGGAGGCTACTGTAGGCACTTCACCCTCTGGGGCTCAATGTCCTCATTATAAAATGACAAGGGTATTAGGAACTGTGTATAAGTGATGAAAACATGTCTTACACCAGCTTTTTTTTTTTTTTTTTTTT
>NW_016107425.1:146152-168130 GCF_001604975.1 Cebus imitator | reverse complement strand
GCCTCAGCTCTCACCTAAAGAAGGGACTCAAGTTCTTTTTCTTTTTAAATCAAAGGTGGTTTCTTGGTTCAACTTCAAACATGTCCAAGGCTATCCTGACTTCAGGCATCACTCCCAGGATTTCCTCAGAGCTCTCTCTGTCACTCTCTCCATCTTTCTAACAGGCTCTCTCCACCTGAGAAGCAACGTGGTCACAGCTACCCAAGGTTGCTAATCTATAAAGTTAGTCCCCTCCAGGGGAAGAACAGCACAAAAATAAGTGTCCCAAGGAAAACCCTAACTGATCTGACTTTGGTCATGTGTCCAGCCCTGAAGCAATCACTGTGAATTGGGAAATGGAGCTGTCTCATTGGTCAGGCCCAAGTCAATACCTACTCCTGTGAGACGTGGGCATGCAGGGTCTGCCCCAGTCAAGCCATGTGGACTCCCCATGGGAAAGGGGACTCCTGCTCCTTCCTGTCCCAGAGGAAAGGAGAAAAGATGTTGAACGGGCAAAAACAACATCAGTCCACTAGAGGAGATGGGCAAAAGGTCTTTAGGATCACATGCTGTAAGCCATGTTTTCACCATAAGCCCATTGGAATTTCTCCATCAGGCAAGGCTCCAAGAGCCCCAATCCCAGTCCAGGAGGGGAGTTTAGACATTTCTCACTATTGACTTATTGGCTAAAGTTTGTTCTTTTGAGCTAAGACTGTACACATATGTGCACACACACAGATACATACTGATGAATAATGAACAGAACCTAATGATTTCTTCAGTTCTTATATAATTCAGCTTTACACTAACAAGAAAGTGAAGAAGTGGGGAAGAAGGGGAAGGAGGATAGATTCCAGTGAAGCAAAGGCTCTTTTTCTAAAGAAAAAGCACTAGGGCTCAGAAACTCTGTTAAATTGTTTTTATTGTAAAACTGGAAAAGGTTCCAAAGAGAGCAATACACGTGATTAAAGTCATAGAGAATATGTCCCTGAAAAAGCTCAAGAATCTAGGATATTTTACTACAAAGAAAAGATTAAGAAGACTGAATAAATGGATTGAACCAGTAATGTACTTGGTTCTCATCTGCAACATGAGAGAGTTGTGCTAGACATAAAGAATAGCTACACTTCTTTCCTCCTCTTTTTCTTCCTCTCCTCCCACTCTGTCTTTTGATCAAAAAGATGTGGGGGTATCTTAAAGTGACAAATAGAAACCTACTAGTAAAGAGATATTGAAAATTACAACAGTTACTAGAGTAGGGTGAGAAAAAGGAACAAAGAGAGAAGCTCATAGATTCTTGGGATATGTATTAGATTGCCGGTTCTTGATAACGTAAAGGAGAACTAAAGGATGCTAAGGTTTCTTGTGCTTCAGTCTAACATTAAAATTAAATTAGGTGATAATGTATATTCTTCTCACTAGACTTTTAACCATATCTCAAAAACCACTCTGCCCATGCCTTAAAATATACAAATGTGAAAAAAATTAGTCAAACAAAATTCTATATACACATCACTAAACACTTTACAAAAACAATAAAGCGATGTCACTCTAACATCTTTGGTTTCAAAGTACCATATAGGATACTAATTCCATAGGATGCATTTCTTATTAAAGACTTCCAAACTTTCAAAATGAAACAAAAATTTTCTAAACAAAACTAAGAAACCAAATAACACTTAATTTTGTTATATTTAGCCTCACATCAGCTATTTTTCTTTTAAAGTGGTTTATGATTCAATTGGCAAATGTCTAGGGAACATATCTCGTGTAAAACATTATCCTAGATATGGTGGAGAAAACAGGCAAAAGAAAAGGTCTCTACTGGCATGAAGCTTATAATTAAGTTGTGTAGACAAACCATAAGAATCATTACAAGTTAAATAAAAATGTCTAAAAATGCAATATGGGCCAGCAGCTGTGGCTCATGCCTGTAATCCCAGCATTTTGGGAGGCCGAGGTGGGCAGATCACTTGAGGTCAGCAGTTGGAGACCAGCCTGACCTACATGGTGAAATGCTGTCTCTACTAAAAATACAAAATTAGCCTAGTATGGTGATGCATGTCTGTAGTCCCAGCTACTTGGAAGGCTGAGGCAGGAGAATCACTCAAACCCAGGAGGCAGAGGTTGCAGTGAGCCAAGATCACTTCATTGTACTACAGCCTGGGCAACAACAATGAAACTCCATCTCAAAAAAGAATGCAATATAACAAATATATGGTAGGTCACAATTAAATACAAAATAAGTGCAAGAAACTCCAGTCTTAAGCAGGGGCCATCACTGTGGGCTAGGGACGCTGCCTGGAGGAGGAAGTCCTGAAGGGGTCCTTGCAAGCTGGTTGAGAGTCACAGGAGAGGGATGGCAGCTGAGAAGCAAGAATGTGAGGCTCCAATCTGGAAAGCACATGTGAGAACCAGAAGAGGGTCTCTCCAGGCGGCAGCAGTATCAGTCTGGGTAGATGTTTTGGCACAACCCTAGCCTTCAATTTTTCAGGGTTTAGAAGTTGCTTAAGAGAATCCCAAAGAAATCATCATGTTAGGACCAGTAGTCTGGTTGCAATTGGTTTATTTGTATATACTGTTTACTGTGTTCCAGATGCAGGTCCAAATGCTTTTTAAAGGTCAATTTAATTCATTCTCATGACACCCCTTTGAAGTGGATACTAGGAAGCTAATGCACAGAGTGGTTATAGTAACTTGCCTATGGCCACACCATTCAGAAGAGACGGAACCAGTATTTGCAGCCAGCAGTCAGGCTCCCAGGTCTGTCCTGCTGCGCACTGTGTTATGCCCTACAAAGGAGACCAGGGCAGAATGGGCCTCCTAGGAGCATGTTGGGAGTCCCCACCCCAGGGCTGACAACTGAGTCAGGGCAATGGCAGAAAGAGAGGAGGGGGACACTGGAGGAATAAGGAGTGGACAATATAATGACTGGTTGGATATGAGTGGGCAAGGTTGGCAAGGGAGAAGGGATAGGGAGTGGGGCTGGGGCGATAAGAAAGGAAAATTCAAGGGGACTTGGAATTTTTAACTTTTCTGCTTCCACTGGTGAGGAGCAGGTCTAGTCAGGGAAGATGAGTCCAAATTTTGACCCAAAAAGTATGAGTTTCTTGAAGTCAGACAAATCTCAGTTTAAATCTGGCTGTGTGGCTTTGGGAAAGTTTCACATTCTCTCTACACCTCTTCTCTCTTCACCTCTAATGGGAACAAGTCCAGTAACTAAGGCGATATAAATCAAGAGTCTGACACAGTGTCTGACAAGGAGTAAGCCTTTCATTCAATGTCCTTAAGCCACTGGAGGTGTGGAACCCAGAGCTTGGACATGAGTTCATGGCTAGAGAATGTGGATTTGGGAATGGAGAGAAGGCAGAGCCTGAAATAATCAATTATTTTCAATAAATCAAGAAGAATTATATAAAATAAAGCTTGCAAAAAGCCCAGCACGGTGGCAGTCACTGAGTCCAGCACAGTGACTGCCACCATGCTGGGCTCTTCATAAGCTTTATTTTATATAATTCTCACAACAACCCAACAAGGCCATTTACAGATGAGAAAACTGGCTTAAGAAGGATGAGCAGGAGGCAGCTTTTCCAGCCTGGATCTGCCTAATTCTGAAGCCCTCACTCCTCACAGCTCATTGCCTCCCCAGCTGGTGTTATGAGAGATGAGCTCACCAAGAAATCTCCAGAGACTATCAAAGTTGGGGAAGATGGATGAAAACCGAGAGGGAATATGGGAATGCCTTTCCCTCTCCAGCTCCACGTAGTCACGGAAGTCATCTGCAATCTGTGGGTATAAGCTGGCAAACTGGTTTTCTTAAAACACCCAAAAGTCAAAAGAGGAGTTTGGCAACAGTGGCTTTGTGCACACCACCTACACCACACGGGGAATCTTCACTCAACTCCAGATGAGGGGCTCCCACCTCCACCACCCCAGAAAAGCCCAATCCTGTGCTCCAGACAGCCACCTGGGATCTGCTTTCTCTGTCTCCTGCCAATTCTATTTCCAAGGCTCCCTGGTGATTTAAAGGACTTGACTCAACACAGCCTGATTCCACATCTAAAATCTGCATCCCACCCTCTCAAAGATGTGCTCCCAGCCTGCCCCCTTAAATACGGACACAGACCCAGAATTGGACTAGAATTTTCCATTCCCTCCTGGTCTGGGTGTGTTGACCTGCTGGCCATTTAGCTTTTCCCCAGAAGGAGCCACCACTTCTGCTCCAGGGTTTCCTTGCCCCCAACAGCCTGGTAAGCCTCCACCTGATATTCTCTGCCTCTCTTGCAGACCATTTTAATTCCTTCTAGAAAATATTCCTGGTGGAGTAGTTAGTGGAGATCTAGCCAAGGAAGGCAGAGTTTCCAAGAAAGAGTGGTCAATAGTATTAAAGCCTACAAGACAACTGAGGACTATGAAAAGGCCATTTGAGTTAAGCGAGTAAAGGCTAATGATGGCTTTCAAATATGCAAAGAGGCAGAGGCCGCATCCGCATGGTAAGGGTGATTAACAGAGGATTTGTAAACCACTTTCCCCTTTAAAACCTGTCAAAGACAAGAAGGGAAAAATAAGATGATGGAGAATGTGGACCAAGTGAAAGTTTTTAAGTTATTAAAAATCCAGAGTTATTTTCCAGCAGAGGATAAAGACATAGAATATAGAACCAAAGTCTAAGGCGCAACAAAATTTCCCCCTGGTTGTTGAAATATTTATATCTAATTGTCATCAAGGATTAACTTTATTTTCCAAAAGTTTTAATGAACAAGTAAAGTATATATGAATATAGGTACCTTTTCACTTGGCTTTTGAAAATAATGAAAAGTTAACGTATGCAAATCATTTAAAAATTATAAGCCTTGTATGACTCTCTGACCTCCTTTGATTAAATTCGACTGGCATAAAAACAAGTAATTGAAGTATTAAGAATCAATTAACAGTGAGCTGGCTGATTGTCATTACACTTTTAATTAGCAGTATTGGTTTCAGTATCACAGTGCAACGGTTAGCAGCTATAAATGAATGGACTGAGCAGCCACCAGCTGACATTTTGAGAACCTGGACACGTCATCACTTTTTCCTGCTACTAATTAAGATTTATATCTTCCACTGTATTAATACTGCAAAGGCCTTTGTGATAGAGGCAGGATTTTTCCACTGCCTTTGTTTCTGCGGGTCTCATCGATTACAGCGTACATTGCCTGGGATCACAGACTTGTAAACACCATCCCAGTGACTCAGTTCAAACTGGGTCTTCTGCTGATTCCTTCAACAAACACTTACTAAAGAATGGCCACAGGCAAATCACTATGTGCATGCTAGGGCAAAGGAGGAGGAGGAGAGAGGAATATGACGATGAATAAGGTATTCACTCAAATTTAGGAAGCTCATAGTTTCAGGAGGAGACACACATCGCTTCACTGTGTACAGCAGCATGTGAATTGTAATAGGATAGAAATAATGTGAATGGGGGCACAGAAGACAGAGTAGTTCTGACTTCCAACAAGTGACTTTTTTGTTTATCGCCACAATGATTCAAGGGCTCACTCTGAGTCCATACAACTGGGAAGGACTTTCGGGTAATCCCATGACCAGTTTATGGACATTTATGAAAAAGGCAGCTCGCCCATCTCCAGGCCACGATTCCCACTCACTGCCGGGATGGGTACAGGCTGTCTTCAGCTCAGACTCAGCTTTCCATTCTCTTTTCAGAGGGTCAGTGCTTGTGCCTCTCAGGGCATAATTTCTCTCTTATTCCCAAAGCAACTCAATGCTTGAATAAGCTCAATGCTCACTTAATTATGTGGGTTCTCCTACAATTAAATAAACATGCCTAAGAGTGACTTTGGAATCATTCTTACAGGCCTCTTTCCAGGCCCCACTCTAAGAGATTTTATTTAAACTGACACCCTAGGTTATTTTGATGCTAGAGGTCTCTGGACCACATTTTGAGAGTCAGCCCTCTAGCTTCACAGCTGAGGAAGTTGAGACCAGACAGGTAAATTACCCTAGGACCTAGTTTGTATATAATAACAGCAAACATTTATATAGCCCTTATAATGAGCCAGGTATGGTTCCAGACATTTTATACATGCAGTAGTAATTCATTTAATCTTCACAACAACTCTACAAGATAGATATGATTATCATCTGTTTTTATAGACAAGGAAACTAAGGCACAAAGAGGTGAACTAAGTTGCTCATGGTCAACAATAAGAAAATATCAGGTTTGCCCCTTGAACCCAGACTGCCTGAATCAAGAGTTCACCATAACCACTACCCGGGAGAAGCAAATGTGGGTCTGAGCCCACATCATCGAATGTCCAGACTGGGTGTCCTCTTTCACACATGCTGCCTTGAAGGCTGTGAGTCTCGAGTAAAAGCTGGGGTTCTTCTGTTGGCCACTGAGAGATCCAGTGATTTTTCTTTCCAGGAAGAGCTGGCTTGCTCCTGAGACTTTTCCATACCACTTCTTTGCCTCTATACTTTTCTTTGCTTAGGACATCTTGAGAAGCAGAGCAGCTCAACTTCATACCTCAGAGCTACAGTTAAGCTAAGCTTTAACTGACACCGTCTTTGAGCAATTAAACTGATGCATTCTGTTAGCAATTCCAGAAGAGGACAGGAAAGAAAATGATATATACTCATATTTAAGTGTGTGCTGAAGATGAGAACACCTGAAATAAATGTCCAACTTTGCCTCATTGTTAAACTTTTCTTTTTCTCTCTGCTTGAACTGACTGGGAGACCCAAGTTCTCATGGAAGAGCTTGGGGAAGTCAGAAGTTCCAGTCATTAAGAAGAAAGTGTGGCAAGTCTGGTTGACAGAAACAAGCTCAAAAGCAGAAGTGCCCGACTACAAATTCAAGTGCACTCGTCTGCATGAGAGAATAACCTTCATGAGACATTTCTCTTTATGACTCTACTGTTTCGAATCTCTGGCTGGCTGTAACAATTAAGCAAAGCTTTTTATTTCTGAGTCCCTTCATTAAAATTTAAAAAAGAAAAACCCTCTGTGGTCTCTTTAGTGAGCTCTTCTTTGCTGTTCTGTTACTTGGTGCTGATAGCTAAAGGTTCTCGTTCCAGCAGTTCTGCAGCTCTGACTCAACTGCCAACTTCCTGACTTTCAGAAATCTCATTTCCAGGTCCCTGCTGCTTTCCTGCGTGATGCTGATTGCTGGCATTGGTTCCCAGGAGGCGCCCAAGATCGGATTAACTGCCAGCTTCCTGCCGCACAGCCTTGTTATCAGAGCCTATATCCTTGTTCAGCAAAGTGCTGCTCCACCAACTTAATGTTCTTTTCACCACCCCATTTCTGCCTGATGTAGTCACAGTAAGACACAGAGCGTGCAGTCCTGATTCCTTTACAGAATCTAAGGGACACAAATAATTACTTAGTACTACAAAGATTAAACCACAGATGGCCCGAAGGGGATTCATGATCCTTCACAGACAGTCCTGTCTGCCTGACAATGAGCAGTCCATATACCTGGACTGAAGTAGGCCTCCCTCTCTCCCCTCCTTCCTCCATAAATACCAATTCACACCATACCTGGCACTGTGTTAGGTACTGGGCTGTTTCTGGCTCTGTAAACATTAGACAACACTAATTATCCATCTGAAGCTATTCCTTCTTTGCACAGGAACATGCTTGTAGCATATGTGGTTAGACTGATTTCTCAGCCTCTGTTGCAGTTCCATGAGGTTATACGTCAACATTCTCCTCCGTGGAAAGTGAGAAGTAATGTGTGCCATTTATGACCAAAGCTTTCAAGAAGTAGCTATGAGGGGATGGCAAAGTCCCAAGAGGGCAAGGAGGTAGGTCCCTGAAGCTCCTTGCAGAAAAAAGCCAGTCACTGATCAGGAACACCTGCCTTAACTATTACATACATATATTTCTATTATGTGAGAGCCGCTACACATCTTGAATCCTTTTAAAAAGGAAAGAAAGAAAATAAAATAAAAAGCAGTTAAGCTATTTTACTCTTTAATTACAAAATTATTATCTTGAAGTGGAAAACAACTATTTGGAAAATGTGCATGTATGAGAACTGGCTTAGTGTTTTGGCACCAGAAAGCAAAGACTCAGACAGGGCATGTGGGGAAGCTGGAGATTCCTCTTATCCCATGGGCAAAATATTTGGTAAAACTGTCCTCTGTGTTAGCTTGCATATTAACCCAATACCTACCAGGCCTGTAGCTCTTGGGGCAGGGGTCAGCAAACTACGACACATTGCCAGTTTAGCCTGTTGTCTGGTTTTGTAAATGAAGTTTTACTGGAACACAGCCATGCCCATTCATTCACATACTGTCTGTGGCTGCTTATGTACTACAAGGGAAGCATTGAGTAGTTGCAAGAGAAACCATACGGCCCTCAAAGCCTAAAATATTTACTATGTAGCCCTTTAAGAAGTTTGTTAATCTCTGATATAGGCAGTAGTGGGATCTAGGTGATGACAGAGCTAAGAAATGAAAGGAGCCACCCAGTATCCAGGACCTATACTGTTAAATAAACAAGAGATGAACTTCTAGAGTATTTCAGTCATTACCTACTCTGGAATTTATTTGTTTCAGCAGTTTAGCCCGCCCTACTGTGGCTGATGGATGGCAGGCATGGCGTCAAATCCTCAACCCTCCTTGGGTCTTCTTCCTATGTAATGTTGCAGTGACTTCCCATTGCAGAAGGGCCTTTCTGTCCCAACTCTCGTCTTTATGTTTTGCCATGTGACTTATCATGATCACTGGGATCATAGCAAATATAAAACAAGCAATGTCTTAAGCATGGTACATTCTTGCTTTCTCTCTTTTGTTCCTCTGACATTGCCATGAGAATAAGCCCAGACCAGCCTCCTGGAAGCTGAGACACATGGAACAGAGAGCCTAGCTGGCATGGTTGCCCCAGCCACCACCCTCAGACATGTGAGAGAGCCCAACTAAGATCAGCAGAGTCATCCATCCAACCTATAAACTCTTAAGGGAAAATATGTGTTTATTGCTATAGGCCACTGAGATTTTATGGTTGTAACACAAAGCATCATCATGGCATTAAATAACTGTATATCTACTAACACATAAAAGATATGCGTCACTCTCTTTTTTTTTTTTTTGAGATGGAGTCTTCTGTGTCACCCAGGCTGGAGTGCAGTGGTGCCATCTCAGCTCACTGCAACCTCCGCCTCCCAGGTTCCAGCAATTCTCCTGCCTCAGCCTCTGGAGTAGTTGGGATTACAGGCACATGCCACCATGCCGGGCTAATTTTTTGTATTTTTAGTAGAGGCAGGGTTTCACCATGCTGGCCAGGCAGGTCTTCAACTCCTGACCTCATGATCCACCCACTTCGGCCTCCCAAAGTGCTGAGATTACAGGCATGAGCCCTCATTATTTATAAGCTGAAGTTATCTTGTATAAAACCTTTCAAAATCTTATGAGGTAGTTAGCATATTTCCATTGTACATAGAAAGAAAAAGGCTCAAAAGCTGAAGTGACTTGACCAAGTTGCTCAGCTGAAAAATGTCCAAGCTGAGGCTTTGTCTTCACACATCCAAAGGGTTTTGCCACAGAATTAAAGCAGTCTGTCTAATATCTTACTCAAGTATCACACATTTAAAGGCACACGTGAGCCAGGCCAGTTGTGTCAACAGTGAAAGAGACCACTGTCACTATCGGAGAGCTGGCAGGGAAGGGTACAGATCTCCAGAACTGGAAAGGGCGTGCCCCTTCCTGAAGGGCTGCCACAGTTCAACTTGGGCCAACTGCTGCCACACAGAAATGAGGCCCAGTTGCCACAATGCTTGGCTTTTCAAGAGAAATCCAAAATTTATGTAAATGGTTCTATTTTTAAGTGTTAGCTCTATTTTTAAAAATACAGAACAAACCAAGTGAAATATATGTGCAATATTTGGCCCATGACTGCCAGCATGTGGCCTCTGCCTTATATTTGCACATCATCTTACATTTGACAGCAGTTTTACATCTATTATGTTCTTTTTCCCTTAAAAAAAAAAAAAGCCCTATCAAAGCTAGGCACAGTGGGCCGAGTGCGGTGGCTCACACCTGTAGTCCCAACACTTTGGGAGGCCAAGGTGGGCAGATCACGAGGTCAGGAGACCGAGACCATCCTGGCGAATGAGGCAAAACACTGTCTCTATTAAAAATACAAAAATTAGCTGGTGTGGTGGTGTGTGCCTGTAATCCCAGCTACTGGGGAGGCTGAGGCAAGAGAATCACTTGAACCCAGGAGGTGGAGGTTGCAGTGAGCTGAGATCACACCACTGCACTCCAGCCTGGCGACAGAGTGAGACTCCATTTCAGAGAGAAAAAAAAAAAAAAAAAAAGCTAGGCACAGTGGTGTGCACCTGCAGTCCCAGCTACTTGGGAGGCTGAAGCATGAGGATCACTAGAGCCTAGGAGTTTGAGACTAGCCTGGGCAATATAGTGAGGCCCTGTATCTGAAAAAAGAAAAAAAAAAGCGCTATAATGACAAAAAAAATAGATGCTATTATTAACACTTTTAGAGATGTGAAAACTGAAGCTCATAGAAAGTAAATAATGTGCCCAAGTTCACAGCCAATTAGTAAGAGTCAAGACTAGCATTCCCAGGCCTTAGAGTTTCTGTACTGTCTTTTTCCTTGTTCATTCTTTTTCTTTTTTTCTTCTTACTATATAATATTATTCAATCTTATTCCTTTTTCACATAATGGTTGAAAGTTTTTCTGTGTCTGAGGTAACAGCAGTAGGGGGTGGCAGTGGAGGCTCCATTATTTCAGAAAGTGATGGTCTAGTCAAATCGCCAAGGCTCTGCACTGTGGGCCGATCTTTATGTAAATTAGGAAACTGATTATAGTCATTCCCCCAAATAGTTTACTTTCTCTGATGATTTTCTTCATTTCCTCTGTAAGTGAACCATATCTACTTATTTAATTTATAAAAATCTGCTTGCCCATCAAATAGCCTTAGGCTATAAAAACAAAGAAAACTCATAATTAAAGTATTAATAGAGTTTTAAAAGCTAGCAGAAATGATTAAAAACATAGGCATTCAATCCATAAATTAAGCATAAAATTACATTAAGAAATAATTTTGTCCTAGTATCCAAATCGAGGTAGCTCAGCAGACTGCAAAGACAATATAACATGCAGCAAACCGTCTCATAAATAAATGGCTCTCATCAAAACAAGCATGTAATTTCTGCAGAGGAAGCAGTACTGTTTTTACTTAGTTAACTTGCTCTTTAATCATTTAAGCAAATTTATATTTGAATGAGGAGAACCAGAGGGCGTGTAGGAGGCAGGGAAGATGAGTAGATGTCTTTTCACAGTTCACGGCTGGCTCAGAGTGTCCACAAACATTTTCAAAGGTCAAGGCATTTCTGGAATCATCTGTCTCTATTCTAGGGCTCTAGTTTTTCAGATGAGCCTAAGAGGCTGACATGAAGTAGACAGGAAGCACAGAGGGGTAGTGGCAGGGACGTGCAGGGTTACCCATCCACACCAGGAAGGCATCTATCTTTAGGAGAAAGGCCATTCCCAATGATACTTCCACCAATGCTAATGAGATGTTAGACTCAACAGCTTATAGATTTACAACAGTCCACAGACTGCCCACATGAAAGAGAAAAACACAATTCAGTTGATGCTGAACATATAATGTGCTTGAGGAATTCCCTTATTGACATTTCAGTCTTTTTTCATATTATTTTGACATTAAAAAATACATTTTGGGGGCCTCTCACTAAAAAGATTCAGGTTTTTAATTGGACCAAAATGAATAAAGATTGCTTTTTCACAATACTGCTGTCATCTTGCCAAGTAAATAAAGTGACTACTCGATAACCAGAAATTTCACCTTGAGTCCTTAGTCATCACCAATCCAAATTCTGTTAGCTTTTCCTTCTTTTGTTTTCTGACAAAGTCACTCAGCACAAGATATTCTAGAAGCATCAGAGTGATGTACCAGAGTCCTGAGGAGACATGAAAACTAGACAAGTGATTTTAAGGAGGAAAATATGGGTGTGGATTCTCTACCACTAAAGTCCCAAAGTGTGCTGTTGTAGAGATGAAATTCCTGGAAAGATTTCTTTAACAGAGCTTTACATTCACCCATCAAAGCAACAGCTGCGATAAATGTCCTGTTGGAATCAGCTTAGCATTTTACTAACTCAACTTTTGTAGTCTTCACAGCAGACATTTATAGGTGGTTGATTTCGGGAGGTAGAAAGCTGCATACAGGGCACGTTGCTGAGCCTGGCGTCTGGCCCGTCTGTGCCAGTTGGCTGAACACCCAGATTATGTAGAATGGGGAGACAGTAAAGTCAGTCTCCTCGTTCCACAAGCAGGTTTGGGCACCAGATAAATCCATTAAAATTTCCCCTTGAAAGAAACAGGCTTGTTAAACGCAAAGAAAATGGAGCTTCCCCCACATCCCACACTTGCTTTTATAGATATTTTTAGCAAGTGACCAAAGACCAGTATTTAGGATTCCCACAGAGGAATGACTCTCTTGGTTAAAAAATCACTCCCAGATTTGTTTTTCATGGAGACAGCCACTTCTGGATCCCTGTCTGTAATATTCTCTCTGGTAAAAGATTACTGGAGTTACACATGAGAGTTTTATTAAATCCTGCCCGTGTCCAATCAGAACCTTTTAGTTCTACCCCACTATCCTTTTCACTTTATTCAAGTAGACCGAATCTTCCAGAGCAACCATTTGAAAACCAAACAGCTGCCTCCTCCAACGCTGCCTTTTCTTTCCACCATATAGCCTTTCCTAATTATTAATTCCACGAACACGTATCAAAATCCACTCTGTGAAGTGGTTCTCCCAGGCCTGAGATCACTGAGCAAGACACTGTCCCCAGCTGACATTAGTCAAGGGAGGAGATGCTTGCACACACCGTTTTCTCACTTCCGACTTCTACCTCCGTCTTATGTGAGATGATAACTCAGCATCCTACTTCTCATTTTTATTAAAAATGTCTGAGTATGAAAGATATATATACTCACTGAAAAAATTAAAAAGTATTGACATATGAAGGAAAAGAGTAAAGTCATGTGTAATCCTTGCATTCAGAGATAACTGTTAAAATGTTGGTGGCTTGGGGGGGAGACTGTTTCCAGAACATTTTAAATGTATGCATATACCTGACTATACACACTATTTTGTAAAGTTTATGGGTGGAGACAGAAGGTGTAAGAGAGAACAAAGAGAAGGAGAGAAACAGAAAAAGAAGAGTGACTAAAGCAAAGACACAGAGGCAGAGCGGGGAAAGAGACAAGAGGAGGGGCCATGGGAAGCTGGCAGGGTCCTAAATCAATTCATGTTTCCTCCCTTGCCAGGATGATCAGCCAGTCTCAGGGTCTCGGGCCTGTCAATTAAAAAGCCTTTTATCCTCCTGTCCTTTCTAAGCTGTATGGATAAGCTAATCCAACCCTGCAGTTACCTCCTGCCCGCCAGCCCAAGGCCACTGAAAATGACAGAAGGCCTATTCATAGGAAAAAACACTGCTGATTCCTGATGAGTGGTTTAAAAACATTCTTTTTCAAATTTTTAAATAATTTTATTTATTTATTTAGCATTACTTTATGCTTAAACCTCAATATCTGATTACCTTGCCACATCATCTTCTGTTTTGACATTGAAAGGGTTTATTTGGCCAAAAAAAAAAAAAAAAAAAAAAAAATGCCTGTTCACAACCTGGCCAAAGATCCTGGCTGAGCCCAGGGTCACCACTGTAGAAAAGCAGATTGAGGGTATTCAAATGAACTAGAGCAAGTCTGTTTTCGATTAAAAAATACAACCAAGCCATGTGTCAGAGCCAAGAAACCTAAATGCATGGCTGCATCCAGGCAAAGCTGTCAGATAAGTGAATTATTTTGTACTTTGTATGTGGGAGTTTTGACACTAAATGGACAATGACTTCGTTCTCACTCTGGTTAGAATGGGAGAGACTCTCTTAGGCAATCCCCATCAAGGAGTCCCCTGCCTGCACTGATAACCACCCAGAAAGTACCCTTTATGTTTCCATTCGAGAGCTTGACCACACCAATATCTACTCCCAAAGCAGCCAGTGAAACCCTCAAGAGGGGAGTGTCTGGGGATCAGCTGGGGCAGAGCGGAAGAGGACAGCAAAAGCATTAGGTCCATCAGCTTCTGCTTAGGAACAGCCACTTCTGGCAAACAGCAGTGACTGCCCCAGGTGACGCCCGGCAGCAACGGAGCCAGCTCCACTCCCACCTCTCACAAAGCCCACTGCCGCCAAAGAAAGCATGCTCATCTCAATCTCATTTTTACCTCTCCATGAGAGGTTTCCAACAACCAGCCTTTCTGCCAGGCACTAGCAAGGACGAACACGCTGAGCTCTTGATGCAACTGGGATCACACACCACACTCTGCAGTCGTTCAAAAATCCTAAGTTCACTCTCAGCCACCATGAACAGTGTCTGTCAGTGGACTGTGCAAGCCTTAAAACATGACACCGGGAGGGCAAGCAATTTTCTCTAAATGCTTCCTGATTACCCATTCTCCCGATCTCCCTTATCTACTCTCATCTGAGGCAGACTGCCAGCAAGGGAACTCCCCCACCGGCTTCAGGGCCAGCAGAACAGCATAAATCAACTTTAGAGCAGTGGTTATAATGAGGGTAAGGAAAGCTACATGCATCTGTCCTCTGGCCACCATCCTAAACCTTGTCATCTTATCATCTGATAACACTGACATGGCCTTCCATCAGCTTCCCTCTGCCCTGCAGGTGGGCAGCCCTAGAGACAGGGAAGGAGGGAGGCCTGCCGAGCCTGTGATGAGCAGAAATGGGAATGAGACCACCCACCTACCTACCTAGTGCTTGGAACTCTGAAGCTTTCCCTCCAGAAATGTCACCGGCCTGATTGCATGGTAAAAGTTTTGGACTACAGGAAAAAAAAACAGGTAGATAAGTTCACCGAAGCCCTGAGCCAGAGCTCTAGGGGTCTGGGTCTGAGCAATTCTGCAACCCACCTGCTTCCCAAAGCGACCCACTCAGCAACGATTTGTCTGTGGCTCCATCTGCACTGCGGCTCGCTCACAGCTGGGCTACTCTGGGACAGGAAGGTGTCCACAGCTAAGGGGACAGAACAGCCGCACTCCTTGCACTTCCCAACTTCCCCCGGGGAAAGCAGGTGAGGCCCATCAGGAGGGCCCAGCAGGCAGTTTACCCGAATGTGCTGGCAGAGGGATACACAGCAGTTTTCAATCACATATTAAGTCAAATTTACTGAAACCTTACTAACTTAAACTCTTCTGGTGCCGCAGCTGATAGAATCGCAATCACATGACTGGTAGCTGTAATGTTTCTTAAAAAGGAAAACTCTTCTTCAGGATGATACCAACTCATGCAGGGCAGAAAGGGCAGTTTACAGGTCTCGTTCTTCAAGGGGGAATAAGTGGCTTTGGAAATTCTTTCTCTTACCTTGCTTTGTCCTCTTCGGCACCTTCACTGCTCACATCCGATGCTGCTGCAAGGACAAGCAAAAAAGCAGAATCATGACAGCCACCTGACACCTGAGGCCTTGCGGCCAGCCTGCTGGGGCCGCCCGAGGTAGCAGGGTCCAGGCATTATTTTTCACTCACTCGGCTCCTGGCAGAGGAGGAAGGGCCTTACCTGCCATTGTTCCACCTGACCAAAGATGAGACTAAACCAAGGGAAATCCTGCTCCCAAGAAAAAGGACTGGGAGAGATGAATAATTAACAATGCACCAGAACTTGAGGCAGATAGTACATGTGAGGCCTGGGGTGAATAAAAGAAAGAAACACCCAGTGGGGAAGGCCACATTTTATCCCTAAGGAACTTCAGAAAGGGGAGGTTCACATTTATGTGCTGGGAACTGAGCCTCTGTTTCCAAACATTAGCTTTGGACTGAGAAAAACCTGGCCGGGCACGGTAGCTCACACCTGTAATCCCAGCACTTTGGGAGGCCAAGGCAGGCAGATCATGAGGTCAGGAGATCAAGACCATCTCGGCTAACACAGTGAAACCCTCATCTCTACTAAAAATACAAAAAATTAGCCAGGTGTGGTGGCATACGCCTGTAGTCCCAGCTACTTGGGAGGCTGGGGCAGGAGAATCACTTGAACCCAGGAGGCAGAGGTTGCAGTGAGCCGAGATCGCACCACTGCACTCCAGTCTGGGCAACACAGAAGACTCCATCTAAAAACAAAACAAAAACCAGGCCTAAAAATCCCAAGGGGATGCTTGCTGTTAGGGAAAATGCTCTCTTCGGAGACTGGCTGCCCTGGTATGTGTACCTGGCTTGCCATGCAAGTCGGTTCTGAGGCGTCCATCCGTGTTCCTCCCCGTCCCCTGGGTTCCATTCCTAGGAAACTTTCTTCTTATTTTTAAAATAGTTTACTGTCGTAAGCACGATAACTCATACCATTCACTCTTTTATCCATGTATCCTTTCCTCCACAAATATTTGTGAAGCCTCGCTCTCCGCCAAGATCTGTGCGAAGACACTGGAACTGAGAAGACTTGGTGGTAGTGTGGTTGACAGCATCAGGAAATCAACACAGCAGAGCATGTCCCTTCTCTCTCCCCAGCCTTGTGTCTCCCTCTATCTTGGCTGAACATGGACCTGGCGCTGGCAAAAATGAAGACTGGTTTGCAGAAACTCTGGGTGAGAAACATGACCTTGAGAAGCAGCACTGCCCACCTCTTTGGCTACTGAGGCTCCACACACCTTTCTAAAACCTTTTTCTCTCATGCCTCACCTCCAACCTGCCAACAAATCCTCTCAAAATGTGTTTTCAGGATTTTACTGCTTCTCCCCACTCTGCTGCCACCATTGTGATCTCGGCAGCAGGCCTCAGCTGGATCACCGCAGCGGCCTCCTCAGGGGTGTCCTTTGCTTCCCTGAGAGTCAGTTCTCCATTCAGAAGCCAATAAAATTGTGTTCATTAATGAGGGCTGCTGGAACAAATTACCACAAACTTGGTGGACTAAAACAACGGAAATTGCTGGGTGCAGTGGCTCATACCTGTAATCCCAGCACTTTGGGAGGCCGAGGTGGGCGGATCACCAGAGGCCAGGAGTTCAAGACCAGCTTGCCCAACATTGAGAAACTCTATCTCTACTAAAAATACAAAATTAGCTGGGCATGGTGGTGCTTGCCTGTAGTCCCAGCTACTCTGGAGGCTGAGGCAGGAGAATCACTTGAACCTGGGAGGCAGAGGTTACGGTGAGCCGAGATGGCGCCATTGCACTCCAGCCTGGGCAACAAGAGCAAAATTCCATTGCAAAAAAAAAAAAAAATATATGGAAATTTATTATCTTACATTCCTGGAGGCCGGAAGTCTGTAATGAAGATTTTGGCAGGGGTGGTTTCCTCTAGAGGCTGTAGGGGAAGGTCTAGGTGTTCCACACTTCTCTCCTAGCTGCTAATAGGCCCTGGCAAGGCTTGGAGTCTCTTGGTTCTCAGATACATCACTTGGACATCAGTCTTTGTCTTCCCATTACCTTCTCTGCTGCTGGGTTCACTCTATCCTCCACCAGTCATTGGGTTTAGGGCCTACCCTGAATCCAGTATGAGAAACTTATTACACTACCAAAAGCAATCTACACGTTCAATGCAACCCCTATCAAAATACCAATGACATTCTTCACATAAATAGAAAAACAATCTTAAAATCATATGGAAATTACAAAAGATCTCAAATAGCCAAAGCAATCCTAGCAAAATGAACAAAGCTGAAAGCATCACATTTCCTGACATCAAAATATACTACAAAGTTATATAGTTTTCACAATATTTGTTTTCCAATCCACAGACATGGGATGCTTTTCCATTTTTTTTGTGACCTCTTCAGTTTCTTTCATCAGTGTTTTATAGTTTTCTTTGTAGTGAACTTTTACCTCCCTAGTTGAATTTATTCCTAGGTATTTTTTTTTTGTAGCTATTGTAAATGAGATTACTTTCTTTTGATATGGTGTATCATGTTTATTGATTGACAAATGTTGAACCATCCTTGCCTCCCTGCGATAAATCCCACTTGGTTATGATGAATGACCATTTTAACGCACTGCTGGATTCAGTTTGTTAGTGTTTTGTTGAGGATTTTTGCATCTATGTTCATTGGGGATATTGGCCTATCATTTTGTGTGTTTTTGTTGTTGCTGTTATGTACTTGTCTATTTTTGTATAAGGGTAGTGCTAGCCTCATAGAGTAAGTTTGAAAGAATTTCTTCCTCTTCAATTTTCTGAAAGAGTTTAAAAAGAATTTGCATTCTTCTGCTTTAAAAGTTTGATAGAACTCAGCAGTGAAACCATGTAGTCCTGGGCTTTTCTTTGATTGGAAACATTGTATTACAATTCAACCTTGTTTCTTGTAATCAGTCTGTTTAGGCCTTCTATTTCTTCTTGGTTCAATCTTAGTAGGTTGTATGTGTTCTGGAATTCATCTGTTTCTATTAGGTTTTCCAATTTTCTGGCATATAGTTGTTTGTAATAGTTTCTAATAATCCTTAGGTATTTCTGTGTATCAGTTGTAAATATGTTTCTGTTTTTATTTATTTGGGTCTTTTCTCTTTTTTCTTGGTTAGTCTAGCTAATGGTTTGTCCATTTTCATGTTTTAAAAAAACAACTTTTCATTTTATTAATCTTTCATATTTTTGTCTCAATTTTTTAAAATTCAGCTCTGATCTTTGTTCTTTCTTTCCTTCTATTTATTTTGGGTTTGGTTTGTTCTTGCTTTTCTAGTTCCTTGAGATGCATCATTAGATTGTTTATTTGAAATTATTCTACTTTTTCTGATGTAGGCATTTATTATTATAAACTTTCCTCTTCATACTGCTTTTGCTTTATCCCATAGGTTTTATGTTGTATTTCTATTTTCATTTGTTTTAATAAAATTTTTAAATTTCCTTCTTAATTTCTTGATTTACCCCTCAGTCATTCAGGAACATGTTGTTTAATTTTCATGTATTTGTATAGTTTCAAAAGTTCCTCTTGTTATTGATTTCTAATTTTATTCCATTGTGATCAGAAAATATACTGGATATAATTTACATTCTTTTAAATTTGCTATGACTTGTTTTGTGGCCTAATGTGTGATCTATCCTGGAGAATGTTCCATGTGCTGATGAGAAGAATGTGTATTTTGTGGCTGTTAAATAAAATATTTTGTAAATATTTGTTAGGTTCATTTAAAGTGCAGTTTAAACCCAGTGTTTCTTTGTTGATTTTCTGTCTAGATGATGTGTCCAATGCCAAGAGTCGGGTCTTGAAGACTCCCGCTGTTATTTTGTTGGAGTTTATCTCTCCCTTTAGATGTAATAATATTTGCTTTGTAGATCTGAGTGGTCTGGTATTGGGTGCATATATATTTATAATTGTTATATCCTCTTGCCGAACTGAAACCTTTATTATTACATAATGACCTTCCTTTTCTTTTTAACTAACTTAAAGTCTGTTTTATCTGATGTAAATATAGCTATTCCCACTTGCTTTTAATTTCCATTTGTGTGGGATATGCTTTTCCATTCCTTTCATTCTCTCTGTGTCTTTAAAGGTGAAGTGAGTTTCTTGGGGAAGCATATAGTTGGGTCATGCTTTTATCCATTCAGCTAGTGTATGTCCTTTTAGTATGTAATTTAATTGGTTTACATTCAAGGTTATTATTGATAGGTAAAGATTTATTCCTTTTTGTTATTTGTTTCCTGATTGTTTTATGTATCCTTTTTTCCTTTCTTCATGTTTTGTTGTTTATCATTGCAGTTTGGTGGTTTTCAGAATCAAAGTCTGATTCTTTTTCTCTTTTGTGATTGGGCCTACCAGGGAGTTCTATATTTTTGAGTGTTTTTGTGGTGGTGATTACCATCTTTACTCCCAGATGCAGGACTCCCTCAAGTATTTTTTGTAAGGCCAGCCTAGTCATGACAAATTTTGTCCGTTTTTGCTTGTCTGGGAATGACTTTATTTCTCCTTCATTTCTGAGGGATAGCTTTGCTGGGTATGGTATTTTTTGGCTAAAAATTCTTTTCTTTCAATACTTTCACTATATCATCTCATTATCTTCTGGTCTGTAAGGTTTCTGAGGAGAAATCTGCTGTTAGTTTAGTGGGAATTTCCTTGTAGTAACTTGACACTTTTGTCTTGCTGTTTTTAGAATTATCTGTCTTTGACTGTTGATGATAACTTTATAATGTGCCTTGGGGAAGACCTGTATGGGTTAAATATATATTGAAATTTTTTACCTTCCCAGATTCGGTCTCCATATCTCTCCCCAGAAATTTTCGGCTATTATTTTATTAAATAGTTTCTCTATGCATTTTTTCATCTACTATCCTGTCATTCCCATATTATGAAAGTTTATTTTTTGATGGTGTCCTATAAGTCTCATCCTATTTTTATTCTTATTTCTTTTTTTTTTTTTTTTCTCTAGCTGGGCAATTCCAAACAATCTATCTTCAAGTTCAGGGATACTTTCTTCTGCTTGATCAAGTGTGTTGCTGAACCTCTTGATTGTATTTTTTATTTTATTTATTGAATTCTTCAGCTCTAAGACTTCCGTTTGATTTTTTTAATGTTACCTATTTCTTTGTTGAATTTCTTGTTCATGTCATAAACTGCTTTCCTGACTTCATTGTCTTTCCAATTGTCTATGTGTATTTTCTTGTATCCCATTGAGTTTCCTTAAGATCATCATTTTGAAAATCTTTTCCAGAAATTTGTCAATTTTTTTTTCATTGGGGTCTCTTACTAAAGATTTATTATGTTCCTTTGTAGTGTCATATTTCCTTGTTGTTTCATGTTTCTTATGTGCCTGCATTGAAGTCTGTGCATCTGGTAGAATTAATTGCCTCTTCCAATCTATCTAGAGTGGCTTTCATAGAGAAAGACTTTCACCTATGGTTGAATCTTAGTGTGTTGGATGGGAAGAGTGTGGTGTTTCCAGGTAAGGGCAGTGGTATAGTCTCTGTGCAGCTTTTGTCTGCAATGCCTAATTTACCATTAATTCCTTCTAAAGGACTTTTAATTTCAGACATAGAAAATAATTGAGAGTTTTCATCTCTAAGATTCAATTTGAATTTTTAAAATATCTTTCATGTATTTAATATTGTAAACATACATAATGCAGTCATAAAAACTGTTTCTATGTCTTTGCCTACCAATTCTAACATCTGTATGAGTTCTGGGTCAATTTCAATTAGTTTTCTCATTATTATGAGTCACATTTTCCCTCTGCTTTGTATACCTGGTAATTTATTGGATGCCAGTCATTTTGAATTTTTAAGACTTTTTTAACATGAGGGAAGACCATGCTTTTTTCTAAAGCTACTTCCCACCACTGAGACTATACATTTATGAGTATTCTACCCAATGCTTTGAGAATTTTGAGGGTTTTCAATCTGGCTGGTAGAAAGAAATACTATTCTTGGTCTTATGCAAACACTAGATATCCTTTTGGGTGATTTTTTCTCTGGCCCTGTGTAGTTTCCTCACACACATGCACTGATTACTACTCTGCCAATATGTAAGGGCAGCCCTCTGCAGATCTCTGAAATTCCTTCTCTGTGAGTCCTTTCCTCCCCAGTAGTCCATCTACAAACCCTAGCTGCCTTGGACTTCGCAGACTCTAGGTTCATCCTGTTCAATTCAGGGAATCCACCAGGTTTCATTTGAAATTTTCTTCTTTGGACTATAGCTGTAAATGCTCAATTAAGTAAGTTAGGGTAATTATAACATTTATTTGTTTCGTATTTCTTTACGATCACTGTCGTTTGTTACTTGATAGCTACTGTCTTGAAAAATCACTAGATCATATTTTTTTCCACATTTTTGGATGTTGTTTTTGGCTGTTTCAGGTAAGACGTAAATGTGGTCTCTGTCACTCCATCTTAACCAAAAGTGGAAACCTCTATTAGTGATTTCAGATTTATAATTTGTTATGATTTCTTTTCTCATTCTTAATATTCACTTTTCTGCTTAATTTTCATTTGCAATTTTATGTTCTTTTTCTTTTCTTTTCTTTTTT